>NC_031787.1:3258730-3365210 GCF_001522545.3 Parus major | reverse complement strand
CGTGGCAGCGCATCGCCCGGCAAATGGTGCCCGGAGCGGCGGCGGCGGGGGGGAGCCCGCTCGGGGAGCCGCGGGGCTAAAATTAGCCAAGTGCGGAGAGTTTAGGGGAAACAACAATGAAAAAGTGCATGGAGGGCAGCGGGTTCCCGGTGTCCGGGGCGGTTCGGGAGCGCCTGGAACGGGATTTCTTCAGCGCGGACAGGAGCGCCCTGCCAGGGCCGGTGCCGCCGGCCGCTGCCGAGGGGAGACGGATCACACGGAGGCTGGAAAATCAGATCCCAGCCCCGCGCAGGATATCCATAGAAACGGAGATTAAAAGGATGAAATAACTTATTTTGTTCTAAACAATAATGTTGCTATAAATACGAACATTTTCCTTGTTCCCTTCCTGAAAAGCGCAGAACATTTTAGCAGGCTCATCTCCTAACATAATAAATCGGTGTACACACACAGCCTGCAGATACCTTGCCCCCCTCGAAAGCATTCCCTGTTTTTGGTGGGAAATGGGCAAACCCAGGCTCTGTACCTGTCCCCTCTGGAATCAATAAGCTGCACGGTATTTTTCCAAATACAGCTACTTTCGCTGTTTTGCACTTCATCTGTAAAAGGAAAATATCTCTTCCCCCCCCAAGTGAGCGATTGTAGATTTTTTCTCAAATTGTATTTGATCACCGAGTGAATTTAGTGCTCGCTCAAGTCCGTGGGCTGACTGCTTGGAAATGGCTCTGCCTGTCTTTGGAGAAGTTACGGCAGAGACAGCGGCAGAGCAATTGCCACAGATTATTTCCCAATCTGCTGCCGGCCTCCTTTGGAAGAGCACCATCATTTCAGCCTCCATTTCCACTTTTTGCTGAGGCTGCTGCTTACAAAGATACTAATTGCGATGGCGGGTTTTATGTTAATGGGTTCCACGTAATGATCAGCCCGACGACTACAGACCTTCAGATTGTTGGTTGGCTGCGCTGGGAATAAAACTAATGGCATTTGGTTATGAAAATGTCAGATCTCTACATGGTGATCTAAACTGGGGGCTCAATGAGACCAAAATCCAAGAGCCTCCACGCGACTGCCGTGGGGCTGGACCCAGGGATGCCCTTGGATAAGGGAACTCCTTCTCCCCCAGCAGTGCTGTGCCTTGGGGGAGGGCAGCTCCTTGCTGGGATGATGCTGGAGAGGATTGGGGCGCCTGGCTGGGGTCCCCCCTGCTCCGGGGAGAGGGTGTGGGGTGCTGGGAGCGACAGCCGGGGACGGAGCAGGGATGGAGCTGTGTGAGCCTCCGAATTCTGACTAACGCCGTAACCGGTTTGGTAGCTCTAAAATAGGATTTTAATCCTGGGAAGCATCATTTCACATTCCAGTGATCTAATCAAAATCCTTTCCTCTAATCTCTCCATGGTCCCCCCTTTCTAGATGAAAGAGGCTGGAGTTCCTGTCTTCACCCTTTCTCCGCTGCCTCCCTGTTCTACCAGTCTGTTCTGTGTCCAGGCAACTGCAAAAAGACATTTCAAAGGCTCCTGCCGTGCCATGTAGATGTTTTCTCTTGTTAGTTTGGACTGCAGGTGTGTAAGCCTCAAGGATGAAGTATCATGGTGCTGTTTTAGGTTCGGGGCACACAGTCATGGCACAATAAATCACATAGGAACGCTCCGCTTTGAACGCGCGCACACAGAAAAGGGAAAAGAAAAAACCATCTGACCTGAATCATTTTCTGGAAACACATCTGGTTAAAATCCAAAGTTTTAAATTGAGTAATATTTTAAAATACATTTGGTAGGTATTAAGTTACAGTGTTATAGCTGGTAATATTTATGATACTAATGTGTTAAGCGGAGGTTTATATCTGTCAAGAAATATGAATGATTATCATATGGGGTAACAAATGAATCCTGATATAAATAACATTTTATGATATTTTTAACATTATTGTAGTCTTTTTTTTTTTCCACAGAAGTTACATTATTGCCAATTTGAAATAAAAGCTCTGTGGCTACATACCAAAGCTTTTAGCTATGTAATTTTGAATAAGTATGAAGCAGCACGGCTGATTTGGGGAATTACTGCGAAACCTTAACTCTGCCGGAAGACAAATGCTGAGCACCTATAATTCCTATTGTCTTCCATGCAGGATCAAGTCCCTCGTTTGCCATTTTGTGTGGCAGCAAGCCCAAGGAAATCTTGCTTGACAGCTCTGTTTTCTCAAAGTGCTGCATTTCTTCGGGCTGGATTCTGTAAAGATCCTGCAGGCTACAGAGCTCCTTGGAGCAAGCGATAATGTGCTTTGTGTTCCTGCTGAAATGTACCTGTGTACGATGGGAGAGGGAGCTTGGAAAACTGGCTGCACCCTGGCAAGAAGATGGTTGGAATAAAGTTTTCTTGTGTTATAATGTTTTGAGGAATCATTCTCATCTGTTCGTTTGAGGAAGGTTTTTCTAAAGTTAGATTTGATCTGTGTAAATGCTAACTTCTTTCAAGAGGCACTAATAGAGTACTGGAAAAGGAAGCACAGTGAATTTGAAGTTTAAATCTCAAATTATGGCAGCAACCAGCAATACATCTAAAATATTTGTAAGTATGTTGTACAGATTTCTTTTTAGGAATTGGGTGAAAATCACATTAAAATCTGTTACTTATTAATGTCCTAAGATCTCACTGATGCAGCTCTTCAATGAACATATTTACACTTTGGGCCATCACAGAAAATTGTCCTTGTTATTCTTCATGTCATCACCTGGAATATTGAAGAAAATGGATCTTTATTCCAAAGGTCCCAAACTGGTTGGGAGCAGTTCCTTAGCACAGCTGCTCCCTTGGGCATCACTGTGCATTCATGAGGATATTTTGGACAATAAGTCCAGTATTGATCACTGGACTTAGGCTTCTCTTTGCCTTAATGAACCTGGTTGATTTTCTTGGCCAGGACTGAAAGATGAGGTGCTGCTTCTCCCAGCACTTGTAACTTTTGTGTCTCTTTTCCAAGGATTCTTGTGTTTTTTTCCTTCTCATTTTCAAACTGAGCCCCAAATTTTTATCAGTTCTCCTAAAAGAGTTCCTCCAGAGCCTTCTCTGTACCCATGTCTGCTCCTTGTCCAGGCCCTTCCCTCCTCACTTCATGGCTCTCATCTTTGCATCTTCTTCAGCTGATTGTTGTCCCTGGCTGCCTGTGCCCGCTGGAAAGGAGCTCCTCATTCCAAAATCCCAGCCCTCTCCACTGTGGAAATGCCCTCCTGTTCACCTAAAACTGGATTTGAGCTATCCTTTTCTGCTCTGTGCCATTGCCCAGTGAGATTCCACAGGGATGGCAGGGAGCAGAGACATCCAAACAGATAATTTATGTTCCTGGGAGATTTAGTCCAAATTAAGATCAAAACTCATATATGTCTTCCAAATCACAGATATTTTTTTTTCTCAATTATTGTCAATGACTCTAATTCTGCTTGATTTATATCTCTGGTAGTAGCCAGAGGTTTTGCAGCACATAAATTGCCTGAGGGTTTGGCCAGTGATGTGACATGTAGAAGCTCAGGAAAGCTCCTGAGCAGAACATGGTTGGAAACAGATAAAATAGCAGGGAGAAGGATCCCCCATGCCTGCACACAATAACCTGGGTGTCCAGCTGTGGTCACTCAGCTGGATGGGCCCTTGTTTTCTCAACCAACATGCCAAATTCCCACATTCTTTGGTAAATTGGTAGAGTTTTAGCAGAAATCATGTTGATGGCAGCACACATGATCCAAGCACAAAATCCTGTGATTTCTGTTATCCTGTGAGCACTGCACAGCCACAGATACACTCTGGCAGGTGGAGGAGAAGAAAACAATTCTCACAGAGGGCAGGGAAAACAGCCACAATTAAAAGCAAAGTAAATTTGCGTGGTGTGGTTACTTGCTGGTTAACTCTGAAGACATTTATGAGGATCCAGCATAACCCACAACAGATCTTCCTTGAGGATTTGTGGATTAACCCACACCAACACAAACATGGGATGGCATTGCAGTGGTGTCTCTGCCATGTGCATCTAATGAAGACCCCCAAAAGAGCTCCCACAACATTTCTCTCAAATAGCTGCTTTTCTCAACCTCTGTTCCATCCAGATGCATGGTTGTGTTTTGGCCAACATCTGGAACAGCAGAAAGAATTAGAGGAGGAAAGGATCTCTTGGGTTATGCCTTCTCTGGAGCTGGACTGAGTAAATTTGATACTGAATTTCTTTCAGGGTCTGGCTCACCCCAGCTTTAATTTGTCAGCACTGTTCTTGCCTTCTCATCCTATATCCCATGCACAGGATGGTACCAGAGCCAGGATTTTGTTGGATAGGAGGCACATCGAGCCCTTCTCTGTCCTCATGCTCCATGCAGCACCCTTCTCTCTGACTTAGTCTGATCTTGATTTGGGAATTTACCTTTTCTGCTCTCTAAAGGGATCAGCAGACAAGTTAGTAGGTTATGTTCCCAGGAAAAATTCCTACTTTTTTTTTTTTTCACCTGGAAACTTTAATGATTTTTACCCTTTTACTGGTTTCTCTTAGAGGTTTGGGTTTTGCACATCTTGCTATTCCTATCATGAGCCCTCACCCACTTCATGCAGCCACTTCCTCACTTCAAGTTCTTACTTTTCCCCTCTCCCTCCCTCCTCAGGTACATTTTGGCTGTGCTTTTGCCTCCACTAACTCTATCCCAGCCAGATATTTCTCCCAATTCTCTGCTGAATCTTCAGCTCCAATATTCCACATATAGAATAAGGATCTGAAGCCTGCATTATTAATTTAAATGCCTTTTTGTGTTCTGAACCTCACCTGGGCTCATTCTGTTTGTCTGAGCCACTCTCCCAGTGGCAGGAGAGCTGGTTTGGTGGCTGTGGCTGGGGACAGGAGCTGTGGCTGGCTGCTGGCACAGGGCTCTTTGTGGCATGAAGGGAGTCCTTGGATCCTCCCTCAGTTTCTCCATTTTTTACAGCACCAGTGGTCACTGGGAGATCAAAATCTCGTGGTGGCTGTCAGGCACTCCACCTCAGGGGTTGCAGGGCAGGGAAGCAGCGAGGAGAAGGACGAAAAGTACAGATAAAGCAACTCAGAGCTGCTCACTCACCTCCAGTTCCCCTTTCCCTCCCTTCCACAGAAGTGGGTGAGTGCAGAGCTGAACTGTCTTGGCAAAGGGAAGAGAAGAAAGGTTTTTATTTCACTTTCCAAACACAAACACTTCATGTGGGATGGAAGAAGGGAACACCCCTCTGCTCCTTTCCTCCAGCTGGGCTTTCTGGCCCCATTGTCCCCCCTCGGTGGGTCCCCCACGGGCACCTGCATTGTGATCTGTGGTGTTTTGGGTGTCTGAGGTGCTTTGTCCTCCAGTAATGAGGGTGAGGTTTCATTTGGGGAAGCACATATTTTCTTAGAAATACTAACACTGTGACTGACTTAGCACAACTGTGATTTTCTGCAAACACAACTGTGTTTGGGGTGGTTGCATGCGAATGCTGGGGAAGGAGAAACAGTAATTCTGAATTAATGCAGAAAGGGAGAAAATAGACACGCTTAGAGGAAGCCCTGAGTTCACTGCAGCTGTCATACACTGGCAAAACTGATGCTGTGTCCCACAGGAAACATTTCAGTGTGGAGAACCTCCTGGTTGAAGGGAGCCTACCTGCGCCTGTTGTGACACACGAGTGAGCCAAAGTGCTCGGGGTAGCACATCAATCCAGTCTTTCTTTAGTAACTTGTATGAAATAAATTGGGTTTTTTTCCCCCCTGGTGTTGCATCATTTCCTATTTGGTGTCCAGATGGTGACAGATTACCAAACAGAGGGGAAAAAAAAAGCATGTAATATTTTGTATCTAAACATTACCTTCTTCTTTGGAGATCCAGTTTTATTCTAGCCATGATTCTCCACATTTGTGTGCTGGCCCTTGTCTGCATCTGCTTGGCATTATCCTGGATTGGGGCTTTAACCTGCTATGAATCCAAAGAAATTATATGGAATTGATGGGATCACTATGAATTTCCAGGGGTGTAGGCTAGTACAGACCACATCCTATTAATCTTGTTGTGTTCTTTCTGTAAATAACAAGCTGGATTCAGCCCAACAAGAGTAAAACAAATTGGAAGCATTCATAAAGAGAAGTAAATGGCTTTAAGATGTAAGAATAACGTATTGGTGGGTTGTCTCCAAGAATCCAGTTTTTAAAGGTACCAAAGCACACACAAAACTTTAGTTTAATGTGTTCTTAAGTGGCTGCTGTGTGGGACTGGCTGCTGAAGCAGGGCCATGGGCTTAAGACCTGCTTTCATGAAGGGATTATATAAAAAAAGCAAAAACTGCAAGAAGGAGAAAAATGTTCAAGGGCAGCCAACCTGGAGGAAACAAATATAATTTAGTTGTGTGAAGTGTTTATAAATGCAGTTTGTGAACATGTATGAAGGAGTAATTTTTTACTTTTCAGACTGCAACTGTCACACAGAAAAGAAACAATTGCTTATTTGTCTTTTTCAAGGATTTTTAGAAAATACTTTGCAGTATTCTCTAGGTATTTTGATCTGCTTTTTCCTGTTAAATAGCTTTTTATTCTGTTATTCTGTTGATTATTTCAGATTAGCTTTTTGTGTATGCTCTTCTTTATTTGTGATTGATAGGAAAACATTTACATGGTTTATCTGAAAGTGGAAATTGATTTTAAATTCTGTTCAAAGTTTCAGACTTTTACATGCATGGGCTACCAAATTTGATCTATCAGTCTCACTCCTTGGTTCTCTTGCATCATCAGAATAAATGTGAAATGACACAGAATGCCTGGAATTGCAATAATGCAGTGTAACAGAACTGACTATCAAGCTTCATATATAGATTAGATTAATGCATAAATCTAATTTGATATTTTACATTACTGGGCTAATATTTTACAGATGTAATGCCAAGTTGTTAAGTAAATGAAAATCACGGAGAGTCCAATTCTGAAAGGATTACTCAGGCAAAAATCCCTGCAGTCAGAGGGAGTATTGCCTGAACGAAGTCTGCAAAATTAGAACTAGAGCCATATTCCCCAAATAGACAAGCAGATTTATCTGTGAGATCTGCCCAGGAGTTGAATTCTTGTAACAATGAAAGATATATAGGGAAAACGAGCAAGTAGGTAACCTGAAATATAAGGAGAGACTGATAAGATCTGAGCAAGCACTTGTGCGGTTGGTGATGTCAACAGGAGCCCAAGTTGTTTTAATAAACTTGTTCATAGTTGTCCTATAGTATGTTTTATATACTGAAGTACATAGATCACGTAAGAGTTTAACAAGAAGAGGATTCATATTAAATTTGCACATAAAATACCTCCATGAAATATGTGAAATGCTTCTCTTTTTTATATGATTCCAATAAAACATCGATCATAAAACTCTGCCCTCCTGCTTCTTCATATCCAGTTTCAGCTGTTGCTTTGTGTTGAGAGTTGGAACTCATGACACTTGGCAGATATAATTGTGGGGCACTTCTAATTGGTGAAGAAAGACCCTGGCTCTGCTTGCTCGCTCGGGGGGTATAAATCAGGAGGAACCCCACCAGAGCTGGTGAAATGTTGCATCTCTGCAAGAAGCTGTTGGGCCAAGTGATATAAATGCTTGCAGCTCCTGTGGAACGTGCAGTCGTGGGGCTGTTTACAGCTGCTCAGGATCTGCCCCACTGGCTTGGATGGAGCAAAGCCAGGGATGGTTCCTGCCCTTCACCGTGAGTTTTGCTCGGTGTTTTGCACTGTAAATTCTCCTGACTCTTGCTGCCAAGCTCAGCTCCCTCCTTCACAGTTTCATACTCTGAGTGTGAACTGATACTGGTGGAAATCCAAGGGTAAAAAAGTGGTGAGTATAAAGCACAAATCTGTAGCCTGGATCTGAGAGGAACAGCTTGACCACAGAGGAAGTTATTTGCACAAAAAGTATTCAAACAGATACGCACGGTTTACATGTGTTTAGTAAATCTTGTCTGAAAACTAGAACCAGCTGTACGGTGTGTGGAGGCCCCGATCCCAGCCCCTCCTGAGCACTGTTTTATACATGTGGATGATACATTTCCAGTCACTTTTTCCATCTTTTGATTTGGGAGCTGTTAGGGACTGAAACACGAGGAGAGTGCTTTCCATCTCGGTCTGCGGTGCTTGTCAGCATCCTCAGGTAGCTGTTCACAGCCCCTGCTCGGGAAAACATTCCCAGCACAACCCCTTCCCTCCTTCCCTTCCCTTCCCTTCCCTTCTCTCCACCTGCAGCACAGCAGCAGAGGTAAGGCACAAACCCCCTTGGCAGCTCAGGGGCACGAAAGGAGCTTTTCATGCCAGGCTCGCCATTATCCCACGGCATTATCCTTCGTGACGGCAGCAAAATCGATTGAGCCACTCGGGTTCGCTCCTAAATGAGAGGCAAACCAGGCCTGAAAGCTACATTTGCATGCCAGATTAAGAAAGTTGTAGATGCAAGCAAGATCTTTTTCCTTTTTTTTCCCCTTCTTTGTGTGTGTGTGTGTGTGTGTGTGTGTGTGTGAGTGTGTGTGTGTGTGTCTAACTATGCAACAAATTTTGTAGCTGAAATTTACATACTTCTTGATTCATGAAATTATGAGCAGCTGCTATTTTGCTACATTCTTAAATTGAAAAGGCAGCGAAGAAAAGAACAGACACATTAGGCAAACTCCATCTGCCCCTCATGTCTATCACTTCCCTTCACTCTCTCCTTTGCCAAACAGGATACAATGGCATAATCAGATGTCTTGGTTTGCCTGGGAGAGTCCCCAAATTCGTATAGCTGTCGTCTAAGACGGGATTTTTGTTTTTCAGACAACTTCTTGACATGGTCTCTTGTTCCCCCCCCTGAAATGTGGATACATATTTACAGAGGAAACAGCAGAGCACAAAAGAGCTACAGGGAGAGAATAATCTTCAGATGGTTTTCAGGCTTTTGGAGGTTCCTGGAAGTCTTCAGACATCATCTTATGGACCTGAGGGTCACTGAGAATTAAGAAGCTTTCCTATTTTTTTTTTTTTTCTCCCATCTTTTTATTCAAATTACAGCATGGAAAGATTTTGGGGTGAAAGAGTAAAATACAGCATTTATAATTAGAACAAATGGGGTTCACTGCTACCTTTTGCCATGAATCTGAACTAATCCAATCTACAGGTAGCTCCATGCTTGGAGAGAGGAGCTCTCTCTGGAGATGAGAACTTCCAGTCTGAAAGTCTGGCCCTTACTTCACACTAAATACCACTTTACAGATCATAACACTACATTTCATCATGATGCAAATGTTCTAATTTTCCGTTTTGAATTAAAAGATGGAAGCTGAAAATTTTAGACCTATTTAACACCTGGTTAAACACTTAACAAACTAGTAACAGCTGAGTGCATCCCTGTTAAGTGGAGTTTTTTCCTTTTTGTTGCCCCACTTAAGAAACAGTCATTGTCATTCAGTCTCATTAACATAAATAGGTTCCCTAGGAGATGTCCCATTAAAGTGGCCATCCCTATTAAGCATGTCCCAATTAAGTAGTGTTTATTGTATGGCAGGTTCCAGACCTCAAAGCAGAATAATTTTCAGTTCCTAGAGGGAAAAATATAAGTCAAAGAAATTACATATTTAAAAAAGGCTTAAATTGATACAAACTGATAAGAGCCCAAAAAATGAAAAATGAGGGCTGACACTTCAGCCTTTTGTTTACCCTGTAATGCTGCTTTTCTGGTTTTGAGTTAAGAATGTAGCCTACACCCTAACTATGAATTTCTTGGCTTTGATTTGATTGTGTCATAACTTAATGTTTTATGACTTACAATCACATTAGTCATAGGAGTCACTCAAGTTTAGAGATGATGGAAAAGACATAGGGGATAGACAAATCCATACTGGGGAATAGTCTTGTGATTGAAGCAGTGGGCTGGGACCCAGCAGAGCCAAGCTCACTGTCCAGGCCTGTGCCAAACGGTTCTGCCTCACTGAGAGCACAGCTCCCAGACTCTGTTCACAGCATTATTTACATACCTGAACAGACATTTAAATATTATTTTGTGTGCTCCTGTGCATACATAATCTATTTTGCTCTTAATCAAGGTGGATTTAAGTCGGGGGCTTATTCAAGGTGTTAAGAGACAAGCTCTGGAAAATCTTCCTGCGTTGGCTGAGGATGATACAACTCAGTGTCTGCTGCCAAAGGCTACCCCTTATCCCCCAAATTATATTAGTGTCAGCCACTTCAGCATAAAATCCAGGTCTTTAGCACAAACCTGCCTTCAAAGAGCTGAAATTACTTGCCTTGATTTTGTCTCAAAGCAGGGGAGAAGCAGGCAGGTATCTCCTGTCTGTGCCATGTCTGTGGGAGGTGACCTCCAGCGCAGAGACCCAGCAGAGGAGGAGGAGGAGGAGGAAGAAGAGGAGGAAGAGGATTAATGCCATGTTCAAACCACTGAAGGGAGTGCAGCACATTTACACTTTCAACCAGGGCGTTTGCACCTGCAGGAACAAGACATCCCTCGTGTTGTTTTACCCCAAATTAGACAACCTGTCCTTCCTCTGAAGGAGAAGTTTTACCTGGGTGGAGTTCAATAAATAAATATTCATGTTCCAGGGCCACAAACTGAAATCTCTTCATGACAGGGCCTCCAGAATTTTCCTCAGTACAGGTAAAAATGGAAATGCAACAGATTTCAAAGCTTGTCAGAAAATGGAATTTTGATGCGTACAGAGAGATGACTTCTCCGCATCACCTTTTTTTTGGTGTTTCAGAGAAACAGTTTGAGTCACGCCAACTTATTTTCCTTATTTAACAGAATCACAGAACTATTTAATTTGGAAAAGAACTTTGAATCCAGGTGTAAACCCAACAGTGCCAAGCCCACCATTAAACCATGTCCCTAAGCTCCATGTCTGGAAGCTTTCATGCTTCCCTGAAAAGCAATGTACAACTGTTAAATACTTTTCCTTGGACTCAATAATCACTTTTTTTTTTTTTTAAGGAATTATCCCCAGAGTACAGTTTCATATCAAAAGATGTGATTTGCACAATGGTACACAAGTGGTTCGCACATTTAATACACAGCCCACACTCTGAAGAACCTTAAGATTCCTTGCATTAAATAAGAGGCACAGTACTTCAAAATGAGGGTTTATGAGTAGGTGGTAAACTTTTTTCTGGGTCACTGAGTAGCAAGTGGGTGCTTTGAAAGCATCTTGCAAATCCAGGTAAGCTGTGGTTGAGAGATGCAGGTGTCCTACTGTGGTCAAATCAGAAAGACTTCTATCCTTAAGGCAGTAAAGCAATTACACCTGGTATCCTCATATCTTACTTCCAGTAAATAGCTGTAGAACAATGTGGCTTTGTAGTGCCCAGTAATAATATCAGGAGTTGGCAGCAAGAGGCTCTGAGAGTCTTTGCAGAGTTTGCTGAAACCCTACATCACTGTGAGCAGGAGAAATGGCTCTCAGTGCTCAGGGGTTCATCTCAGAACCAAAATACCTGTGTAGAACTCCAAAGCTCCATCTCTACAAAGTTCTGCTGTGTAGAACTCCAAAGTCTGCATGAGCAGGGTGAGGATCAGCAGGGGAAGTTCACTCCCCCTCCTCAGAGTGTCTGGTTGGAGGACAGAGGTTGTGCTCACAACTGTACCTGTCTGGAGGGAGTGCAAATCCAAACCAAGGCTCCAAAGAGCTGCTGCCCTAAAGACAACTTCAAACCCAGATCTGAGCGTGGTGTTCTGGCTCCCCAGCTCACCTGCTCTTTGTTCAACAGCAATACTGTAGTAACACTTGCTTAAGCTCCAAGCAGAAGTCGTGTCAGTATTTCTGGTGTGAGACCATTTGTGTGGGGTTTAGAATTGTCCAGGAGTTCCAAAGCAGGAGCCCACGGCAGCAGAGAAGACTCCAAAGGGCCCTGGTGCAGAAAGGAAAGCCCAGCCATGTACCTGTGTAAGACTCCAGTGTATTCTTTCAGCTCTGACACAAATCAACTGCAGGGCACTCTGACACATCCCAACCTTTCAGAGTGTATTTTTTGAGCTCAGCTCATTATCTGAGCCTCCATTCAGATGCTCTCAGCACAGATGCCTTCCTCATCAGCTCTGCACTAAAACATACAGTAAGTGAAATTCTGCCATATGTTAATACATATGTTTCAGTTTCAATAAGCATTTGATGCAGGGCTGTTTTTATTTTTTTTTTCCCAGGCAACAGAAATTACAGAGTTTATACTATTACCTTCCCTCTTTATTTAAATGTACTACTGAGCTTAAATAAACTAATTAAAGTAAGGTTAGCTGCACGCAGCATAACCTGTCACAATGGTGGAAATATGTATCGATTCTTAATGGTTCAGCATTTATCTGCTTGGTCCAAACCAGCTGGGGATGGCAGAGTCAAACTGTCTGAGACTCTCTGTGATGTTGTAAAATGATGGAGAGGCAGATAGCCTGGAGAAAAGGTGTAACCGGGATTTTCACTTCATCCCCACCTCAAATTTTCCCATCTGGCATATCACAACATAATGATGTGAGTGATGTCATCAAACTGGGAGAGAGGATCTGAATGGGGCAGTTTTCTCCTTTACTGAACTTTGTAAGCTGGCCACAAATTGTAATTAGCAAGTGTCTACAGTTTATTCCTGGCAGAGGCTCAGTCCGTTTTCCAAGGGCTGGAATCAGTCTGTTCAGCCACCACGATTCTTTTTGTTTGTTTGTTTGCAAATAAACTCTTGGAAAGATCCTGGGCATATTATGAGATTTACAGATCAGTCGCTCTGCACAAGCACAGTGCTTTTACAGCAGTGCAACACCTCTGAGTAATGCTTTTGATTTAACTAGAGCTACCCTAGATTTGCACCATTGTAGGAGCCAGATTAGGCCCCATAACTCTTGCACACAGACTTGAAAGCATCCAAGCAGTTATGAATGAGAGCAGCATTTGCAAGATAGAACAAAGAAAAACCAGCCAAAAAAAATATCCAACTTACATCAGCTTTGCCTGCTGGATTCTTTGCTTTACAGCTAGAGAAATATCCAGGCAGACCCTCAGCTAGCAGAAGCTGGCACAGCTTTGTTAAAAATCAGTGGAGCTTTGCTGATTTATATCAGCTGAGAATCACTATCTGCCCCGATGACAAAATGAGGCATTGAAATAGAGTGGGAAGGCAATAGGGTTTATCTATGGTTACAGCATTAAAGCAGCATCATAAGATAAACTAATTTTGTGTAAAGCTTTAAAAAAAAATAAAGGAAAAAAAAAAAAGAAGCTGTCTGTAGGGATACAGCATGGACTTGGCTTTCTCAGTGTTGGCTTCTGATCACAGTGCCAAGACTGGCATCTTCACTTCCCTCAACAAATCAGCATTGCTGCTGCAAACTCTTCATTGACTGCCAATGCTGTGCTACCAATAATTCACCACGATTGAGAAATGTCTCTGCTTTCCCTCTGCACAAGAGTGTTTGCTCCTGCATGCCTGGATCTGTTCAGTTACTTACTTTATGAACTTTATTAAAAAGAATCAAAGGATTCTTTTGGGTTTGTTTTTCATAAAATGTCTCAAGCATTTGATAAATAAATAATCTTCTACTTAAAATGGGCATGAATTCCCTAAAGACTCAGCGTTACAAGCAGGTATGTGCCAAGCCCAGCTCTCCTCCAGGGGGATGTATATATCTATATACCTGTAATTATAGGCTGATAATTATATAATTCCCTCTATGTATATCATCATTTGTGAATAACTCGGTAAGCTGGCAACACAGAAGGGCGGGACTGTATCATAAGCTAATAAAAAAAAGCAATTATATTTTCTTTCTGATCCAGTTCTCACCTTCCCAGTGAGATTGGGGCATTGTGCAATAAGTGAGAAATGAGGAACCTCAGAACACTTGGAAGCAAGATAAGCATCCAAATGCCTGACTCTGTCATTCAGAGCTCAGCCGAACTGTTTCACTCAGGAAATTATGGGCTGCCATGGGAACAAAGGTCCCTTCCCAGATTACCAAAAGGAGTCTGAAGTGGGTCAGAAATGTTATAAGAATAGGCTTTCAAATAGCATTTATATTATTTCCCAGGTTAATACATGTTTGAATCTAAGCACTGAGGCTAATGTGAGCGATGTCATTTCAGCTTTATGCAACCCCTCCCAGCTGTACGTGCAGTTCACCTCCAAAATGAATCCTGGGAGAAGCTCTCTCCACAGTCCAGCCTGCATCTCTCACCTCTTGTCTTATAATAACTTTGCAAACACCTCAAATAGGGACCATTTGTAGTCTGTGTTGATGCAGAATCCTGCAGAAGGTGCTTTTAGAGCTGACATATCAGAAATCATAAAATTTTACATAAGCCTTAAAAATTCAATAAATTATGAACAAGTGCTTTTGTTTTCTAATTTACAGTGTTCATGCAAGTCTCTAATTCCTTTCCAAGATACACAGCAGTGTGTCCTCAATTGAACCCTAATGTACACCCACTATCTCACACTCCCAAGTCCTTGGGATGGCTCATCCTCTGAAAAGCCTGGAAACAGAGCCCAGTGTTGGGGTAGGATTGAGCCTCCAGTAAGTAAACCAGAAATGGAGCAAATCTGGGCATGCAGGAGATAATTTAACCAATAAAGAATTAAGAAAATAAAGCACCAAATTTTCTCAATTCTGGTAAATTATTGGTAGCACAGCGCTGGCAGTCAATGAAATGCCTGCCAAAATTGTGTCGATTTGTCAAAGGAGGACGAGAAGCCAATCCTGGCAGAAGAATTCTGTGCCATGGAAAAGAGAGAAAGGCAGTGTTGTAGTAAAAGTAAACTTCGAAAAACAGTCTGTCCTTAGAGCTCTAAATGAAGGATAATTTTTTTGGGGGGGTTCAGATACTGGGAGCACAGATCACCAAATTCTTTTTATTACATTTATTACATTTATTACAGCTCTCTGTCCCTGTGTCCCAAGCAGAACTGCTTTACATGTGAAATGAAAGTGGCTGGAGTGGGACAAATGTAGATCCAAGCTCTCTGTTTGGAGCTGTTCTGGTTATCTCACTCCTCAGGTCCTACTCAGCAGAAACCAAATCAGTATCATCAGAGAGTTTATTTGCACTGGAGTCTCTGTGGCTGTTGCACACTCCTGAGAGGGCTGCGGGATGCTTTTCCTATTGTGTCACTATTACTGCTTTGCCCTGCAACCAGAAAAATCATAAATGAAACGTGGCTCAATCCTAAAGATTCTGCCTCTGGTTCAGCAGAGGGTGGAAGCATATCCTGAATTTAAACACCCAAGGATCAGGGAGGCTCCTCATCAGCTCATAGCTGAGCATGTGCTTGTTACTTTGCTCCATCAGAAAAGCTGGTGATGAGAGGTTTGAATGAGGCTCGAGATAAAGTTTCTGGTTTGGGTTATCTGTCCTCTGTTTAAGCAGGTGCCAGAAGGCAGAATGCACCCAGAGAAGCAACAAAGGTGCTCGAGTTTTGGAAGTGATTAGACCCCCTTCCTCACATGGTTATAGTCCATAACAAGGTGACAAGGATGACCCCAGCTGTACCTGCAAGCAGGTTCTGTGTATTTCTCACACTCACCTTTGGAAAGGTTTCTCTTGCCCACAGTTCAGCTCATACCTCTGTCTGTGGGCTCATGCAGTTGTGGGTGTGAAAGGGAACACTCAGCCACTCCTGAGTGTTGCAAAACTGAAATGGGTCCGTTTTCCCTGCCTTTGACAAAAATGATTGCCATGCTTTTCTACACCTCACAGATAATTAATATATCAAAGCACTCTGAAAGCCTATACTTGGAAAATAAACAGTTCTCACTGAGGAATATGTCCACAGCCCTAAAGGAAAAAAATCTTGTTTGGATAACATTAAAGTCTGAAGGACTGAAAGTTGGCTGTTGCATGCAATAGAGTAATTCAGTGACTGAGAGAAGTCTGTGTGATAACATCTACTGAGAGTGGTGTACTGTCAATTCAGAGCACACCAGGACAGCTACTGAAGTGGGTTTTATTTGAGACAGGGTTTTTTTTTTACTCTTTGGGTCAATAAACCTAAGTTAGCCTAAAATAACTTAAAATGTTTCAAAGAAGTATGGTAGACATATACTTGTTCCCCTCCCAGAAGTCGATGTGATACTCACTGAACAGGGCTGGAACAGAGCTCACATGTTCTTGCTTCCATAAAACTCTGCTTTATGCTCCCTCCCATGCACAGGGCAGTACAAAATGCCACAGCAGCACTTTCCTAGTGTTCTATGGTCAAGGACACTAAATGTCTTCACAAGCTGGAATGAATATTGGCAAAGAAAAAATCTCTGTAAAAAGGTTAGGAATTTATATGACAGTATAATGAGGAAAAAAAATCAGACTCAGTTGATTAACAAAGTTTGTCAAGAGTGTCCCAAGTTGTATTTATTTCTTTGTTCGAGGTACATTAGATTAGTAGTATTCATTAGATTTTAAGAGATATTAAACAACCTAGAGCTCCTGTTGAGTTTATAGCAGTAGTAATTTCTAGAAATATGTATATAGTTACCATAAATGTGGAATATTAATGTGATATTCTACTCTTGAAAAAGGGATAATCCTAAAATATCAAGGTTTGGGGGGTTGTCTGTATTTTTATTAACCAGACTAAAATTTGGCTGCAAAAATTGACTATTGTAGAGCCAGTGCAGCTCTGGAGAAGTGAGAGAGCATTTGCACATCTCCTGTCTCACGAGCAAAATGATGAGTGTTCTCAGGTACATCCTTTTAGTTTTCAGCTGTCCAGGTTCAGTTAACCAAGTCTGGCATCATTCACCCCTTTATTAAATCATGTATTCAATGAAACTGTTCGAGGCCAAATGATCTTTGTTTGCATGGCACTAACAATTCAGCACTTTGAGCAGAAATAAAGGAGTGAGGAGTCAATACTTGGAGAAATAATTGTGTTTTGTGCAAAGCTCTCCTGCGGTGGCAGGAGAGAACGATAGAAATCTATCTGTTCCCAAGGTGAATTGCTTGAGAATCTCATCTTCATAGGGTGGGGGAATTGCAGGATGGGGAAGGTGAGAAGTTTCTTGCATTTCTGAGGGCTAGTCTGGGCTAATTCCTTTGTGCTTGTCGGGAGGTATCAATTCCTGAAAAGGGAGTTTCCTTTCTCTTTCCTGTGACTCGTCAGGACGGTGCCTACACGCTTAACATATCTACATACGGGCTGGCTTCCCCGCCTGCTTGGTGCCTACTGGCCCCACTCCCTTATCTAATCAAGGTTCAATCAAAGTTAATTAGGGATCTAGTTTTCTGTTCCTGCATTAGGCGTAAAGCAAAAGAAGCTCCTGGGCATATCTGATCAAGGAGCTGATCTGTGTTATAACTATGTAATAACTGGCACAACTGTGTAATTACAATACAGCCCTATCTCAGGTTACATCATTATCATTATGCTTAACACTAAAACAAAGTGTGGTTATCATGATTGGTGTCAACACATTTGTGATGTGCCACCCAGGAAGAGGAGGATATACACATGTCACCCAAGCCCTACCTGAGCCTGGAAAAAAGTTTGTTCCTCCAGACAGGGCATAAGGAGAAAAAGAAACACACAAAGCACTGACTGCTGGGGGTTAAATTTAACCTTTCTTTACCCTTCCTCTTCCCTTCTTTAGCCAAGACTTTCACTTGTCAATGAGGACTTGACTCTGCAGTCACTGATAATAAAATGTAATCTACCTCCGGGTGTCTGTAGTCTATTTCCACAGGGGAGAGGTCTGCAAAGTTCCAAGAGCAGTGTTAACTCAAAGGCTTTGCACTGAAAATGTGTTTTTTGGTTCTATTTTTCTGCTTAAATGATAGTTTAATGAACTAATATGTATCTATAAAAGGAGATGCTGTGGAACTTGTAAGAAGTGCAATTCACTTGAAGGATTGAAAATACCATTTCTGCATCTTCTGCTTCTTGCTGAGCTGAGTTATAAAAGCCATATTGCACAGCTTTTAGCCACTAATATTTATGTGCAGTCTTAAATATCAGCAGCTTCAGCCATTTTTTGTTAATGATAGGTCTGGTGTGATTTCTTAGCTAAAGACAGCTCCCTTAGCTTACCTCATATCATGGCATCTGGTATCTCTAATTGGAATCATTTTCATAATAACCATGAGCAATATACATTACCATCTAAATATGAAGGCTGACTGCAATACAGACTTGTCTACAGCTTTTTAAGTATCCAGGATCCTGTCCAAAGCCCCTTAGACTCCAGGGAAAGACTCCTGCTGATGTGTCTTATCTAAATTAGGTGCAATGTATCAAAAAACTCTCCTAGACTCCATATAGGAAAACAGAAATCTATTCAATAATAATGTTTCAGTGCAACTCTGTCAAACCCTTCCAAAGGTGGTGTCCCACTGTGCCACTAAATCAGGCCTAATTCAGTCAGGATTTAGATACTTGTACAACTTGAAATGCCAGAGTAGCTCTGCAGATTTTTAGGGAAGTTCAAGGCATTCAGCAGGTTGTCTCTCACTAGTTTACTACTTATGAATGCTTAATTGATAAAAAATTTCACTGTTTCATTGTTAGTAATAGAAAATTACCTAATTCATACAGAAACACATACTCAATACTAGTTTTTATGGTGGTGTGATCTTGTTTTGAATTAATTTCAGAAAAAAACTTGCACCTATGTAACAATCATAAATTCCTAAGATATCCACAGCCAAAGTTTTCAGCTACTCATTTACCAGTAGACATTTAGGTTATGTTCCAAGTGTGATGTTTTATATTCCTCACAATCAGCAGTTCTCAATAAGATAAAAATACATTAATTCACCTCAATCTAGAGAGTTTCTCCAAAAGGGACAAGAAATCCTACTGTCAAATTAAAAGGAAAAGAAGGGATTAGAGTCCCCTAACAACTGCACACACAGAGTTTGTTTAAACTGAAATTTTACATAAAAAGGTGCAAATGCTTTTTAAAAGAACTATCCCAGATTGCATTTTCTTGCTCTCTCCCATATAATTGTAAACAGCTTTGATTTCAAAGGGAAAATCAGACAATTATTTTATAATGAGAGGTGTGGTCTAGTGATTCGAGCATCAGACTGGCAGCCAAAAACCACTGGAGTTTTAATCCTGGCTCTGACACTGACACCATCTACTGCCTTGGGCTAATCACCATGGGTTTGACTGAGATCTGCTCCCTGTGGGTGCAAGAGGCAGGGACAGCTGCAGAATTCCTGATTCCGAGCTCCAGAGATGAGCAAGAACCTTGCTTGTGCTGCACCCAGCTCCTGTCCCTGAACTGCAGGGCACCATCCCTGACCAGAGGAAGACATTAAACCCACACAATTTCACCTCAGGCAAACTGAGGTTCAGGAAAGCCATAGCTGCTAAGTGCTGTCAATAAAAGCTTTAAAAGCTCTTTGCATAAGCATATTTGAGTAGGTCTGTGCTTTGAAGAAAGCCTGCTGCTTAGGTCGAGGGATGAGTAAAGCCAGTCTTGCCTTTAGAACACTCCTGACACCTGGGGAGATTTTTATTTCCTTTAAGCACCTTGTAGTTAAATTTTTAGTCATTGTTTTCTTTCTTCCTGTGTGCACCCATCCCCCAGTGACCCCCAGCTTTTCCCTGTCCTTTGCTTCTGACTACAATTCCTCCTGTCTCATTGAGTTGTCTGATTTCTTATCCTTGATTAATACAAACATAGACAAAACCCTCATCCTTGGGGTTTTTAATTGGAAGGTTGATAGCCTTTTCCTCTCTGCCTGTACATTTTCCATCGCTTCAGCTTCCTTGAGGTCCACAGACAGACTTTCAATCTCCCCCTCATATTCACCATCATGTTCTTGATCTTTGCTTGCTTGGGGCTTGACTCCTTCTAATATAAATGTTAGGCATCTTGCCATTTCAGATGACAGATCAGCTCTTTGATGTGTCTAATTATGATGGAGAGGGGGCAGAGGAAGCAGGACCTCCTAAAGCCAGGATAAATTTGCTGTCCATACAAGCTCTGAGCAGCAATGTGTCCCTCTGCTTCCCCTCTGGTACATGACAGCATGCTGGCCTCAAATCCTGCCCGACCCAAAAGAGTTCTGTGAACACCCAGCACAAAGGAAGATTTTATTTTTGAGCCTTTCTGATTTGAAAGAGGAAATCTGGCAGCAGCCAGGGTGCCAGAATGATAGGGAGGGGAAGCAGAATGGGGAGTTCTACCTCAACTTTGCATGGCAAAAGCAGAGGTGGCTGACTGAAAGCAATCTAGTGAGAGAACCTTGTTCCTCCACCTCACCTCACTCCCTTTGTTGCCTGCACAGAGTAGCAGCAAACTGACACTCAGTGTTTATGTTGGTGCTTTGCAAAAGCCATAAAATTCAACCCCCATTTCTACGCTGAATTTTCAGTTTGGTTTCAGGGATGCTGTTCAGCAGCTGTGCTGCTCTGAGGGCCAGAAGCTTCAGAGCACAGCAGGCTTCAGTCACTTCTTTTGTTCTGAAGTAATTGAGACACTTTCAGAGCATCCCATACCAAGTTCTTTCACTTTGGTTAAGAACCAAAGTTGTGGTGAAGCAGAAACGGGACTCAGCCTGGAGTTTGAGACAACCAGAGCTCTCAGCTGATGTTCAGGACCCCACCATCATTCCTCTCTATGTTTGGGGAGAAGTCCTTGCTCTGTAGAAGATTGGACAGGCCATTTAAGGCTGAAACCTGTCTAAGGGCTGTAGTGCTGAGCTGTACAGCTCCTCAGGCACATTTTGCCCACAGAACTGATGTACATTTTCTACCTGTGCTGCAGAGACGTGGCTGCCCTGCTCAGACCAGGGCTCAGTTGAGTTGTGTGCTTTACAAAAACATGAAAGGCCACGGTCCCGGCCCTGAGGTACTTGAAGTCGTTAGCAAATCTCACAGACACTTCTTAACATGAATTTATTGTTGATCTGTCTGCCCCAGAGCTTGAAATTCTTTATCTGCCAAACAGGCATAGCAGGAGTTTCAGCATTTCTTCCCCTTATAATACCCAGCTAATATGCTTCAAGCCTGACCCACAATGATCATCTCCTGAGAAGAAAGTTTGGTTTAGTCTTCCTCCTATTCAGCATTCAGCCCTTGATCCTTCTACCAAAATGGGAAATCAGTACTAGTGAAATGAACACTGATCAACACTGACAAAACCTTTCACCTCATTTCTTGTGGTAAGCTGGGGTTGCATTTGTGCCGCTGTCCTTGAGCAAAGTCTTGAGTGGAAAGGTTCCTCCCACCTCTCTTACTCCTTCACTTTCCAGAGCAAATGCAGAAACCTGCTTTAAATGGAACAGCCCTCAGGTGAAGGGAAGCAATGTTCCAGTGTGCAGAGTGACAGTCTGAAAGGCAGCAGGGAAGGGGATCTCTGTGCAGCAGTGGTGGAGGGAGGGCAGGGAACATCTATCAATATTTACTGAGCAGCATTGTTTTCCATTTGGTGTTTCTCAGCCTTTCCTCTTTACAGAATAAAGCCCTGTAATAGCTTTGTCCTTATCCCTGTGCATTGCCAGGCAAGAAACACAGTTCCTGGCTCTGATGTTTGTTGACAGGGCTGAGGAAGATTGTGGAAGCCTTTCTCTCCATGGGTTCTCTCCACACACCCCAGAGAAGAGATTAATAGTTTCTGAAAGCATCTCCACCCTACAGAAAGGTCACTAGAGTCCTGGGGAAGATGAATAACTGGGGGTTCATCAAGGCTCTGTAGTAACATGGGAAGGACCTCTTCCAGCAAAAATATTGCCAAAAAATTCTTAACAGTGGCAGTTTCAGAGGAGCTGAAGGTAGGCAGGTGATGTTCTGGGTTGTCATTTTTCACACACTGCAACACAGTCCCATCACTTCTACAGGTGTATTTTTCTTAACAGTTTTGTTTGCATCAAGTGCTCGTCACTGTGTGGCCTGTGACCTGTGGGACGTGCTGATTGAGGCTGTAGGAGAATATGTCCCTGTCACCTTATCTCCCATAGACAGTCAGCTGTCATTTGGATTCACTTGGAGCTGTGAGTTTGGGATGATTTTGCTTTAGTTATTTTATGCCAACTTTATGACCTTAATATTTATTGTTCTGGCTCTGGACAGTAGAGCTAATTAATGTGTTATATACTCTTAAGTACCTTCTTACTGCTTCACACATCTTCTGGGGTCTGATATACTAAGACCCTTATTCCAACAGTATTTACTTCACCATAAAGTAGAATACATCTACCAGCAAAACTACCAAGAGTTCAACTGGAGCAATGGAAAAATCTTCTCTTCAGTTTTTCCATTCCCTGATTTAGGCTGGGGTAGCTACATTGCCACATGTGCTCTTTCTAAGTAGATTCCAAACATTTGATGTGTACACGCAGAAATGTGCAGACACACAGTGCAGGGCATTATCCTAAGATGCAAAATCAAATTACCTGTGCTAATATTCATTTAAAGACATAACATGAAGTAGTTGTATTGCTGGAAAGAGAGGGAAAAATGTCAAAATGGACCAATGAAATTCTGTCAGATTATCATAAACTCCCAAACCTAAGCTACAAGAATAGCTGATCCTGACAGATGCTTGTAGTTGGAGTGCCCACATAGGGAGAAGTCTGATTATGTGTCGGGTGGGAGGCAAAAAGACAGAAGAAAGTTGATTTGCTTTATCCTGTCAATCTAATGATTCACTTTGCAGGTCACACTTTATCTACACACAGTGTTTATTTAGACAATGAAACCATCAGTGTCATTGATAGAATCTAACACGCCAACAGAGATATTTTACTTTCTTGGTATTTTTTATTGTTGCTGGAGTATGTAATCCTGCCACAGAAGACTTTTTATGGAAATAATATTTTGTTATAAGCACTATCATCGTGTATTGTAATTATTATTTTGTTTTACCCTGCCCACACACAAAGCTGTTTGCATTATATTCCATTGAAGGATACATTTTAAGTTCTCTCTGGTAGTCATGAATAATGTAAATTGACGAGAACTATTATGGAGGCAGGTAGACAAAGAAACAGAAAGTTAAGTGGTTTCCTTTCTTTTTATGGCAGAGTGACATTTACCTGTAAGTGCATTTGATTTTAACACAATAGGATGAGTCTCTGCTGTGCTGGATTAGGATTGAGGCATGCGGAGGAGTTCAGATAAAGAGTGGGCACTGAGAAATGCCCTCACCAGACCTCTCCAGGGAGGGTACTTCAGCAGCAATAGCATGTCAGAATGTCTTTTTTTTTCCAGTCCTTGCATCCAGCTGACAAAATCTTTCTTTGTTTCTGTATCTGTAATTCCAAGAGATCTCTCAGTGCTTCCCACAGCTGTCTAATACTTTGTGCTTGTCACATCACTTTCCAAAAAAGGGTCAATGTCACTTTCCCACCCTGACAGACAGAAAAACCAAGGCAAAGAGAAGCTGTAGATGAATGAGGGTCACTTGGAGGCCCAGGACCTGCTCTCCTGGTGTGCTTACCCACGGCCCAGATTGGTACTGCCTCTCACATTCCAGCTACAAATTTCATCAGTTCTCTTTTTCTTCAGACTTGCCAGAACTGCACTAGTTGCGTCTAACTCTCCCGCAGTTATACTGAATTTAAATCAGAAATAACTTCAGTGGGTTGGATTCTCACTTTTGCAAACAGGAGTGTTCCCCCTAAAACCAGTAGAGCTCAATTTTAGGTCTGAGAAGGTGTAGCTGCTCTCACATCTATAAACATCCTACTAAGTATGGAATACTTTATTTCTCTAGGGTGACACATTTACTACCTTCCCCATCCAGCTTTTCCCTGCAGTGTAACTTTCCGTGTCTGCAAGGTTACACCGGGTAAGAGGCTCAAAAACCACTCAACCCTTGTCTCCAGTAAAAACCCAACCAACCAAATAAACAAAAGCAAACAAGAAACTAAGTAGGCATCACACCATGATCAAGATATTCCCTCCCCCAGGGGAGTCACAGGTCTGCAAGTAGAGAGCTGAAGTCCTTCAGGAGAGCTGACATCCCTCTGCTTTTACAGAGGAGCAAAAAGGAGTTTTGTGGTTTAATCTGCCCATATTCCTTGAAGGAAAAACTTCAGAGAACATTGTCCAGGCTGCCTCCCAGAGCTTTCCTACTTTTGTGATCTCTCCTTTAAGCTTCTGTGCAGGAGCAGGACAGGCTCTGGCTGATGACAAATGTGACCTGTCCCACCGAGTTATTGTTGCTCGCTGTGGGGGATGAGCTTTTGCAGTCCTCTGGTTCCTGGTGACGTAGTGCAGGGTGTACACACACACCACAGTTGTGTCTTGGGGCTTCAAATGCCTTTATCTATGTCATGCATTGGTTTTTACAGTTTGCTATGAATCACTGATGCCTGCTGGGAGCACATACCCGCTTCTGGTTATTTTTATTACAATGTTATAATGGGCACAAGGACACTTAAAAGTGGAACAACTGATCATCTCTTGGTAGCCAGTGCTGTGCAACTCTCCTGGGATGCCTCAGAACACCGAGTTGTGCTGCTGAACTGTCTTACTGTAGTGAAAAGAAATTAATTCCAAGATAGTCAGTGTGATGTGTAGTAACTCTACTCATGTGAATGATGGAAGAGTAGCTAGAGCCCTGTATAATCCTGGAATATGTGCTCAGAGCCCTTGATAAGCTGCAGGTTTCCCCAGTGAGGGTGGATCAGTCATTTAGACATTCTGGTTGTATTTCAGCTGTGGCACAGCTCTCTCTGTTACATTATTCCATGTCCTGGGATGTCCAGAACCTAGGCTGGAAAGTTTAGTGGCTGTCTTCTAGCCAGAATCCTTCTGTCTCCTGGCTTTCTTACCAGAAGTAAATCAATGGGCAGAGGCATGAGATGAGTGTCAGGATCTCCTCCAAATGAGAACCTGAGACATAGGTTGGAAAAACACCTGGACAGCAGGTGAAGAAAAAGGGATTAATGGCATGCTGGGTTATTACACCATGCTGATGCTCTGTGGTAATGCCAGGATGAGTACATTAAAAGATATAAGGAATCCAATACAGTGGAAAAAGGGAACATATAAACCTCAAGTTTGTTAATAACTACTTGTCAAGGGAGTGAAGGTTTCAGCTTTGAAGGTCACAGTATTTGAAGGACAAATATTTCTGTTCAGATAGAGAAACAGGAAACAAAGAAACCAGCCTGAGAACTGCTGGGCACTGAGCTCCTTTGCTATGAGGGTTTAGTGCTGGGTGATTCCTGAAATGTTTGTTATGGGTCGTGAGCATGTTAGAATAACATCAAGATGCTCAGAGAAAACAGTAAAGGGAATGGCTGAAACAAACAATACTTAATATGAAATACCAATATCATCCGGAGTTCTATTAGCCCTGGAGCTCTCAGAATGGATTTCATCACCTCCAGTTTAGAAAGTCAGAGACAAGAGAAGAGCTGATTTGCTCACAGCACACAGCCAGCAAATGGTAGAACTGAGACTAGAAACCAAATCTTTTTACTCTTTGAAGGAAGTAAACAAATAGGTTTGTGGTTGTTTCAAAAGACATGGCTACAAGAGGACTTGAAATAACTGAACTCAGTTTTTTAACCCCATTGCGCAGGTTTTGGCCAGGTCTTTGGATTTTACTTTGTGCTTTAATTCTCCTGTGCCACTGCACACAAAGTGACAGTCACTTTTACAGGGAAATGTTAAGCCAAAACTCTGCCTTTGGGTACAGAAGGAAATTGCAGAGAAGAGAGGCCACCATGTCCAGCTGATCAGGATAGTGGCCATGTGCCAGACATCATCTTTTGTGGTAATAATTCCTTCCCAATGGCAGCCTGAGCTATTTGCCTGTCATGATTTGTCTTTTTGTGCTTGGGGAATGCTGCCTGACCTTTGTCTTTGATGTTGCTCAGCCCTTTCCTTGCAATAGGGCAGTTCAGGAGGCCACGACCACATCTGCTTTGGCTGGTTCTGTTATCAATTAATTTGTCCTGCCACATCAAAGAACAGAGATAAAGCTGTAGCATTTCCTTACCACAGATTTTTATCTTCACTCCCCAGTTCACCTCACAACACACGCACCTTCCACCTCCACAGCAAGCAGGGAGAGAGAGACACAGACAGAGAAAGAAACTGGAATGATATCCTAATAGCCTGCCTCGAGTGCTGATGGCACCTGGGTCTCTGTGTGCTGAGCCTTACACCCACTTCCAATCTGGCCTGGCCACAGCCAGGCAGTTGCTTACTCCCCCAACAAGTTATTTGTTTTTCTCTCTAGACAAATCAGTGATGTTAGAATGACAAATAGCAGTTATAGCTTTGCACTTAGCTGAGTATAATTTCAGCCCATCAGTACCATCTGTCTCCTTTCTTGGGCTGCAGCTCTATTAAGTGTCAGCCAGAGATCCTCAAGGACAAAGAGCCCAACTCACACGGGCAGATATCTGAGGGGTCAGAACCTGTGACTCTTTGCCCTCTGTGGTTCATTCCAGTGGTGACCTAGAGGAAATGAAGGTGGGACATAGAACCTAACCCAGATTCAAACTTCCTGAGCTCTGCCATGCTGAGCCTCGATTCTCTTTGTCCAGGAATTCTCTGCTGAGATTGGTACTAAACACGAATCCAAATTTATCTGAAGACTTGCTGGGGTGGTGCTGTTTGTTTTGGCTTTGGGACAGCAGTCAGGCTTATTTCTAGGAAATTTTGTGTTCATTTACTACAAGCCATAGAAGAGATAAGAAAATGCCTCTGCATAGTAGGTATTAGTATTATTAATACTAAACTTCTGTATTAATAAACTAACCTAATCTGTTTGTGATAATCTCACCTTGTAGCTCTTGAACTGCCTTGTTTTCTAAGAAGCAATTCCTCTTGTCTCCTGGCACTCACCAGGAAAAAAGATGCTTAGTGAAGATTCGAGTCTTTGTCAAATTTCAGGAGAAGATTGCTTGGCCACAGAAGATAAAGTGAGGCATTTTAAAGAGTTTTTAGAATTACTCTAAGGTGGCTCTGTCACAGTAAAATAAAAAGGCCAAAGTAAAGTACTGAGCTGGGAGCAACAAGCCAAAAGGAAACACCAGTGAAAAGGATTTGTCTGCATTAAGATAAAATAATGTTTTTAAAGTTTTTGGGCATTCACCTTTTAAGAGCTCAATTCCTATTTAACTGCACCAAAAAATTATCAGATTTGCAAAACAGCTCAGTTTGTTGAGCACAGAGTGTTATGTATGTGTGAAAATCTGATCCTTCTGTCACCAGGCATGCTGGGGACTGGGTAGGACCAGCACCTAGGGATCTGTATTCCAGCTTTGGCCTCATGTCTGCAGACTTTCCTCATTTAGTTGTTTTGTTGTTTTTTCTTCAGGCTTGCTTGGTACTTGTTTTCCCTTCCTTCCCTTCCTTCCCCTTCCTTCCCTTCCTTCCTTCCCTTCCTTCCCTCCTTCCCTCCTTCTCTCTCTTCATTATGTTTTCTGAGGACTAATTTGATCACATCCCAAAACATGGAGCAAGATCAGGTTTGGAACCATTTCGCATGTGCAGTGCAAAAGCCCAGTCTTCCCCAGCATGGCTGGGAATGTCCTTCTCTCTCATTGACTAAAGGCCCTGTGTACCTTGCAGGATCAGTTGCATTCAAAAACCTGTCCTTTCAAATTTGTTTAGGTAAAGTGCAGAGTGCAGATGATTCCCAGAATAGCTCTTCTGGCTTCATTTGGAATGACAGCAAAAACAAATCTGGACTTAGCTTTTCATCTCAATGGAAGGGCATAGGAGAAGCAGTGAGAATATGTCATTGTTCGTAAAGGACAATATTACATGAGAGCGAGCACAGGAGAGAGGCAGGGAGAAAGAGATTTTTCCTCTCTGCTAAATAAGGGCCATTTTGAGGTGTGTGAGGACAGCAGGGGTCAGCGAGTGCTGGAACTGACTCTGAACTTCTGGCTGAACAATCTCCTGGAACTAAAACCAAGAATACCTTTATCTTCAGCAACCTGCAGGGAGATGTTCCACAGCCAGCTTTCTCCACAAGAGCCAGGTTACAGTGTCTGTACATGACAGCAACTGAAGGAAAAGCTTTTGTCTTTTAAAACAGACTGGCTCACACACAGCAGAGTAGACTCAAGCCTTATATTTAATATCAGACACTGTGCAAGAATCCCTTTGTAACACAAGAGCCATAAACCATGAGATTATTTTCCACATAAGAGGGAGATGGTGGGTGCAGGTGTTCACACACCATGGCTAATTAGAACAGGAACAGATGAGTCACAGGAATTAGAATTCCTTCAGTAGGGACCAGCTCTGCACACTGGTCTGTTTTACCTACCAGGTACTACCAGAGCCACTTTTCACCATGAAGCCAATCTGTTTGGGAGACACCCCTTCAGCCTCACTGCTTCCCTGTCTCAGGAAGGGAGGAAAGGCTGAGATCCCCGTTTGCCAGAGAGGTGCTTGCACTGAACTTGCAGGTCAATTGCTTGCATACACAGTCAGTGTCAGAACCAGAAATCAAATCCAGGGTCCTGATTCTTACTTCTCTGCCATCAGTCACATCCTCCTGAGCTTGCTTTACCTGCATATAAGGAATTCTGTGGGCAACTACAGAGACAGAGAACAGATTTCCCCCAAATAGGGTCTTCAATCAATCAACTTTTATCACTGAGAGACAGTAGCTTCCCTCCCTACCTCCTTGAAAAGCTTTTAAAATAAACACAGGTACATTAGAACAACAGCCCTTCAAAAAGGGTCCCTTCCTCCCCCTTACCTTCCTTGCTCTCCTGTCATTAAGCAGAGCAGAGCCATCCTTATATGTGACATTTGGACACATTGACTTAAGCTATTTACTTAAAGCTTTTCTTCCTCCCATTCAGGATCATTTTCATTCATTTTTCAAGTGTTTCAAAATCTCTTTTGCCAAATCCCTAGATCAGGTGATTCAGAATGAAGCAATGGGACTTGTGCCATTCTGATAAAAGCACAGCTGTGAAGCTTCCCTACTTTTCCCACAGCCCCCTTCTGTTTACTCCTTAACTCACTAATTATGCTGACAAAAGGAAAAATACTGCAGGAGTCATAAAGGAAATATCACTTTTAAAGGCCAGCTTTATTTCCTTACCACAGATACTACCTTGCTGATTAAACCATTGAGTAATTTCATTCTGGGCTTAGAGTCAGTGGGTCAGATTCTGGTTTGAATTTTATCAATAAAAAAAACCACTCCAGGGCAACCTTTCATAAATATTCTTGCTTCCAAACCAGTATGCTCTGCTGCTTGAGGATGCCTTCCCAAACCAAATCCTAATCCAAAATTACCAAATTAATGCCAGTGGAACTGACAGGTGACAGAGTTCAGACTAGGAACTCCCTCATAAGGGTTTTCTCTCTCTTCCAGCAGTGGAAAGCACTGAGCAGGTTTAACACAACCCTCCTGACTTCTACTCCCTGCTCAGCAGAAGCCTGGGAGCTTTGCTGGGTAGGTTGAAGATTAAGTAGTACAGATGTGTGTCTGAAGTGAGGATGTGCTCTGCTGCTGTGGATCCTGCAGGGGCACGGACTGAACAAAGACCTGCTCACTACCCTCTCATCATGAGCTTGGGCAAGGCATTCTCTCTATCAGGAGATAAAGAAATAGAGGAGATAGAGATACAGAGGTCTGTATCTGACCTTCTTTTTGTTTATTTGTTCTCTCATTCTAATCTGTCCTGCTTAATGGCAACAGGAATATTTTGGACATGTCCTCAAGTTCCTCAAGGAAAATCTAAACCACCTCTTAAGAATACACAAAAGATGGTACAGAGGGTAAGATTTAGGGATGAAGGAAGAGCTGAGTGATGCCAAGTGATGTTCCCATTACAGAATGGTCACTTCAGATGTTGGGTGACTGGAACTGCAGTTTGTGGGACTCCTGGGACAGCAACTCACAATAATGTTAAGGCTTTTTCTGTGCATATAGTTTGAATTAGGGGAAATGCTCAAAATATATAAACAGGAACTAGTCTTGCAGAGAAGATAAGCTTTGGAATAAGGGGGCTGTCTCTTGTAATGTGTATTTAGTGTCTACTGCAGTGGGGATTAATCTCATGTTGGGCCTCTGGATCCTGGGCCTCTCTTAATGTGTGTACTGCTGTAATACACAGAACTACTTCCTTCCATTGACTGCCTTTTTGTTGCATTGTTTTGTGTAATTGACTCCTTTTTTATCCAGAGGCCAAAAAGTGATTATTGGAGATTGCCAGCTCCAGACCTGAATTGTTTCATTCAGGAAGTTAATTAAAATCAACCCACCTCTTCAGAAAACCTTTTCGAATACAGTGTGGATGCTCCTTTCATCTCTGTGTTACTCTTTCTATTTTTTTTTTCTTTTTTTTTTAATCAGTACTCCTTAAATCATGGAAATAACTTGGCAAAGGACCTGAATTACAAGAAAAATCAGCTAGGAACGTAGGTAAAGGCACATAATAGGTCTTTAGAGGAGAGGAATGAATTTAATTGAGTGAAAGCTCAGAAAACCCAAAAGTAAACTCAGGGTCATCAGCATGCTTCTTTCACTTATCCCTCAGTTGCACTTCATAGATCCAGGCTTCCTTTTGCTCTGCTGTTATCACACTTTCCTTTTGCTGTGATTTATTAACTGTGGAACTGTCAAATTATGAAACTGAGGTTCTAGAAATACTTATTAATGTTTGAGAAATTCATTTCACACTTGAATACTTTTTCTAACACTTACTAATGTCCCTCATTTTGGTCATGTGGGTCTGCAGGGCAAGAAAACAAGGTATCTTATTATATATTTAGCATGTGGAGATGAAGGATAAAAAAAAATGTATTTTGAAACCCCCTCAAACATCACAGCAGCCTCATGCATTTGGTGCTTGTGCTGCTGGATGTGGTGGCTGTGGGTGGATGTGCACAAGCAGGGCAGTGTCTGTACATTCAGTGACACCATTCCAGCTCCCTTTCAGTCACTATTAAGAAAGCACTTCTAATCCCCTCTGAGAAGCTCGAACATAAAATTCCTTTCATGCCAGTTTTGTCTTCCTCAATTTGGCGAACACTGACCTTCCCCCTGTGATTCCAATGGAACTTGTAATTCAAAAGGCATTTCTGTTTATTATTACCCTGTTAGTGCGCAAGAATCATCAGGGATGCCAGTACTGCTCAGGCAACAAGGTTACTCACTGAGCTCTCTGTAGCAGCTTTGTACTGCAAACAAAAATACAGAGGCCATAGATAAATTATGATTACTCTCTATTTAATAAGAATAAAGAGCCTAAAACAATCACTGTATAATTACTTGCCTCAAGATCCTTTGCCACACTTATTTCTCACACAAAGTTTTCTGATGGAAATTCATTTAAAAAGTAGAAACAAAGACCACCAAAAATGTCAACGTTTATGAATTTGCTCTTACAGGACTGGAACATTTCTACCTCTTGACACTCAGTTTTGAAATGTGTTATGTTACAACAGTATCAAATTTAACAGTTCTGAACTGGAATAGTCTTACTTAAAAGGAGGTTTTCCTTCAAAATATAATTTTGAACAGAATATTGAGCTCTGTGTTTCCATCAGCATTAATGAAGTCAAGTTTCACATTTAACCTAATCTGCTCAAAGTAGACCCTTCATACTTAGAGAGGCATCATCTGATAGGAAATGGCTGCAATACCTCCAGCCTTCCTAAAATACTGACAGTTTCAACCGTTTCTTAAGAAATACTCACTGGGGACTGCAGCTCTAAACACACTTCTGTTTTAAAATGTGACCATCTTCTTTAGCTAAAGTGGGGGACTCCCTGCAACTAAAGCAGGGGTGTTGCTGGCCACCCAAAGGCCAGTCAGAGAAAGGAGTGACCACCAGATATTTTTCCTTGAGATGCCTCTCCACAGTGCTTTTTTCCCTTTGGTGCCTCACTGGTTCCACCTATGATTTCTAAATGACCATAACATCCTTTCCTCAGGCAAGTATTTGATGCCAGCATTGGGAAAACTGTTTTTTCAAAGGAAACTCCAGTAACATTTATAGTCTTTCACATTTGGTAAACAGCTCCTGATGAAAACAGTGTGCAGCAGAAGCACCTTCTTCAATGCACAGATGTCCACTGCATGCTCAAATTACCAGGCTTAATGATAAGAGGGAAAAAACCCCACCTTTTAGGCAGAAGTAACATGGAAGATATAATTTATTTTTTTACCTGCAATAAGGGGAGTGAATTCTGGTCTTGTTTAATCCAGCACAGCAGCTGACAATGGGGTGGGCTGGAGTGTTTGCTCTGCTGTCTCTTCTGTTTAAGCAGAGGACAAGAAAAAATGTTAATACAACAGTGAATCTTTGCTAGGACCTGACCCTGATAGAAGCTCTGCCCCACGGACCTGCAGGACCCTCAGTGTCCACGTTTTCAAACCTGACAATATGTTAGGGCTTAATTTTGGTATGTAGGAAAATGCTCATGTGTGAGGGCAACCCCCCTATAAATTCTGTACACACAAATGCAGCAGCTCTTTCAGATGAGCATGTGCTTATTTGAAAGTTTGTCTTTCAGCACCTCTCCTCTTTCTCTTTCTTTGCTACTGCCCTTCAGATTTTGTGTCTGTAGAATTGAAAACTTGTGCCATGTGGAAGTGCTCCAGTTACATCAGCTGTAACTACAATTTCTTCCTTAAGCTGTACACACTAGTCAATATTCACTTTGCAAATAGTTCTCCTTTTGATAAATCCAACTTCACTGCTGTGTGGAACAAGTTCTGAAATAGTACCTCCATGGACATTTTTAAACTTGACAGGTCTGTTCTACAAATCATTTATTTGTTTTAATGTTTCTTAGCATGCCTGAATCTAAAAGCATTTCATAGATACGTTCCCCTGACCATTTCACTAATAATGATTTAGCTCATTATTAATACTTCCCTTTCACCCAGAAACTGAGATGCAGGTATCTGAGAGAAGTGCTATTGTTTTTAGAAGCCTAATTGGATTCTGATTTCTAGAACTCACCTTGCTGAGGGCTCAGCTCTTCTAAAAAAAGCTGTCTACAAGGGTCAGAAAGAAACTATTAAATTGCCTGACACCTATTAATCTACTCCTCTTTTAGGTCCATAGCTGTGAACTGAGCTCATTGAAATAAAATCTCTCATACTTGTGAGATCATGTGTTAGAATATTTGTCCTGGTGTGCCCAAAGAGTTGGCCCCATATTACATTATTTCCTTATACAAACAGTAACAAAATACTTCCCCCCCCCCCCCCCAAATGTATTTTATTTTAGGGAAATGCAACAGGAAAGAACAAAAGTAAAATTCCCATTTGTGAAAGCACAGCATGTGCAACTTCACTGTAACAGGCAGCAAAAGGTCTAAGAGCAAAAAAGGACTACTGAGACCTGCACACAGTTTCTCATAAATTAGCTCAGAAAACCAAAGGTAGAGCACTGCATGCTAGAAAAGGCTTGAAGCACAAAATATTTTTAAAGTCCTTTAGCAATATTAAAATTCTGCTCAGAAACAACTACAGTAATGTGATTTTCCCCTCTCCTTGCTTGTGAATCAATTGTGCAGCCAATTCTCTTTATTAAAAATTTTCAAAACTCTAAAAAAATGGATTTAGTTCCCACCCCAGAAAGATGAAGGAAAGTGCTTAATGCATTGGTGTTGGGGCACAAAGTGCATTTGTTGTGCTGCTGAATGTAACACGATCTGAACCAAGGCAGGAGAATGAACACTTTGCAGCCCCTGATGGATTTCAGATTTATTAGACACTGGAATGTTTTTTTCCCCCCTTGTCTATAAGAACATGGTGTGTAAGATGATAAAGGGCAGGAATAAAGGGAGCAGACATTGTAGCCCTTAAAATTAAAAGAACTGTTTCTAGATTTTGAAAGTGTCAATGTATGAAAAAGCAGCCTAAATAGAAGTGTTGCATTATTCAGTACGCTTTCCTCTTGGAAAGAAAAACATTCTGCAACCACTGACAAAGCTATGGACGTGTGACTAATACTACTTTTATTTTCCTATATGGAGAAAAACCCCATCACAAAGCCTAAATGGAATATTTATGCTGTAAGATAATACACTCGTACCTGTAAATTATGAGTGCAAGTTGCAATAATTCATCCTTAGTTTCATTACTCATGCACTATGGAGCTTTCAAGATTAGGGATGGATTTGTTATGCCACTACATTCCAGTATACATTTTCCCTTTTTAACCCTCTCTCTCTTCTCTGGCACACACATCCTGTACAGTAGGAGCAAATTTCTTTGCACCAACACATACAGACTGTATGAGCTACACAGAACTGGCATCCCTTTCAAAGGACATATTAATGATCCATTTTATGATGTTAACCAGGTTGAAAAAAAATTAGCTCAGGGCAGAGGGATACAATTTCAAATAAATTTGGAGGAAAGTTTCCTATTCAGAGAAGAGCTCCAAGGTGTAACATTAATAAAACGCTGTTGTAGTCTAATGTTACAGGATAGTTCTCTTGAGCTTCCAGGATGGGAACCACAGTGGTCTGCCTGTAGTAGCAGGAGGTTTGTTCCAGTATCTATGCATTGCTTTGTAAAAGGGAATAACAGAAGTCTGGAATGAATTGCTTCAAAGATTAGAATTCCCATGAAAATATAAACCACAAAACTATGCACTGAAAGCGAAGTTATGTTTAATATATAAGCAGAGGAATAAACAAGTTCTGCTCTACTATTTTTGACTCTGTATTTTAAGTGTCTGAAAGTGATGCATGTCTGACAGAGATGACAAGGCCAAGGGGACAGTTTGGGCCAGTGTTCTGAGCACTGGCACTCCAGTTTCTGCTGGGGTCTGCTACTGAGTTACTGTGTAATCTTGGCTGAGTCATTTAAATTCTTTATGCTCTAATTTCACCAGCCTGTAAAAGAGGTGTAATCCTCCCCCATTTACCTCAGATAGCAAAAATATCTATAAAACATCTTAGATGGCATGATGTGTTCAGGCAAATTTCACTTCAGTAAAACATTCTCTTTATGAGCTGTATTTGTCCATAGATCTTTTTGTCCTGCAAATCTCTGTCCCCAGACACACACATACACAGCCATGTCACTGTCACCTGAAAGATGAGATCGTGCCTGTACTGTGAAATCAAAACCCTCATTCTGCTGCTGTGGCTGCAGAAATTGCATTAACTATCAAACTTTAAGTCTTTTCAAAGTCCAAATCTTGTGTGTCTTAATCAAGTGAGAAGTCCCAGTAAAAATCAGTAGGATACTTCAAGCCATTAAGGAAAGCAGGCTCTGGCCCCTTGTAGAGCATTGAGGTAAACCAGACACACTACTGCAGTTTGCATTGGACAGTTCTCAATTAGAATGTCAAGATTTATAGTGTATTTTATCCAGTTTTCATTCTCCACTGTTTTCAGTTTAACTTTTGACCCATGGTTATTGGCAGAAGAGGGCTTGTCCCAAAGGGCCATTAGTCCCTTCCAAAGAGGCCTTCTAAGAAGTGCCAAAAAAGAGGGTGGGAAACAGGTCTCTTTGTAACAGGACCCCTCCTCTGGAATGCCCACCATCCATGGGACAGTCAGTATACAAGAAAACAGAAGATCCCTCTGGATTTTCTGCACTAAGTAGTTAAGGTCTTGCATTGTTCGTTTTCTCTCCTGTCCTGCCAAAAGATCGGATGGAAACAAGTCCTGTAGAAATGGTATAAAGCAATTTTGTAAAAAAAATCTGCATGGAGTCAGAGAAAAGAAAATGTAGGTTATAAATATAGGGAACATATGCTGATTTATAAGAGATATAGTAAGGTGTGGCTTCCAGGGGTTCTCCAGGGGGATGGAGCTCATAAAGCTCTCAGCCAACATGGAACACAGCATCCATACAATATATGATAGAAGAACACGAGTTGCAGATACATCTTTGAACTTAAAAAAAGAACAGGTACGGGGATAAATTGATTTACCCAGGTTGGATAAGTTCTGCTCAGTGCACTCCCTTCAGAAAGGGAGATGAGGGCTGTGCTGAAGGCGAGTCTGCTGGCATGTAACTGGCACAGTTTCTCAAGGCAAAACCTTTAGACTGATAAAAATATCAAGCAGAATCAATGATCTTGCTGTAGGACTGTGCTGGTGACACAAAATAAGAGCAGTGCTGTAAATGTGGAGGGCCAGAGTATTCCACAGAAAGACTCATATAATCCTGGGCATTCCAGCATTAGGAATGAAATGTAATAGGATTCAAATCGGTCTGTGTGGTTGGAGATTATTAACAGTGATGCTCTGCGGTGAGCAAGATGCTCCTTGGATGAGGATGTCCTTACAGCAGGGAGGTTCTCCAAGGGCCTTCCCATGGACACAGGGGACAAAAATAACCCAGCTCCCTTTAGGATAGAGCCTGCATCATTTGCAAAAGGGATTATATAATATAGTTGCCTCTAACAACAGAGGACTAATCTGATGAACCAGAAGGCCCCTTCCAGTCCTATTGTTCCTGCTATTCCCAAAGTTAAATTAACACCAACCTTGCCTGGCAACATTGTCCCTGCGCTGGTGGAGAGGGAGTTTGCCCTGGAGCTCCTGGGATGAGATGTCTCTGCAAATGGGAATTGAAAACCCTGTAAATGGGAACTAGAAGAGGTGCCAGGTTTGTAATTTAAAAAACCCAATAAAAACAACATAATGGATCTAAATCCTCCAGCTTTGTGGCACAGAAAGGCTTGTAAGGACACAAGACCAGCCTTAAATCCCCCTCAGGAGTGGCTCGTGGCTGACAGCGTAGCACCAGTCCCCTCACAGGGCACCCGCTGTCCTCTGACAGCCTGAAGCCATTGGGGCAGAAGCACTGAGTTTGAAAAAGTGACTTTTTTCTAGACACCAGGGATTGAGTGAGGGTTTCCCGCCTCTTTTTTTCAGGCCGGCCTTCTCACAGCCATCCCGGCCTGTCGGGATGTCAGGGCCTCCATACCCCAACAAATCCCCGGCCTGGGGGCAATCTTTCCCACCTATATCATATATATATATATATATGGCATATATGTATATATATATTTTTTTTATATGATGTGTGTGACACGAGGTGAAATTCGGCTGTGGAAGGCTGCCGGGAGGCTGTGAAGGGCAGGGCCGGGCCCCTGACCGGCACCACCATTGCTGAGGGAAGGAGGCGCGGCCCCGGGGCGTGAGGGCACCGCGGCCGCCTCAGGGGAACGAAACAGAGTTAAAATCACAGCAAAATGGAGTAATGCAGCCCAGGGTCTGGGGTGTAGGGGAACTGCCTCTGAGTGTCTCTTCAGGGCATGATTTTAGGTGTAGAGCTGCTCAAGCTGGATGGAGGGAAAGCTGTTTGACTGCCTGAGAGCTGGCAGGGCCATCGGAGCACACAGCCCAGAGCAAAGCAGCGTAGTCGAAGTAACAGCAATTTAAAGTGTGGGAATAGAAATTTCCCTTTCCTAACTTCCAAGCCCTGTGGAACTGAGGAGAGACACTTGGTCTGGCAGGACTCTGTCCTGCCAAGGGTGAATGTCAGCGCCTCACTTTTGTTCCTTGTGCTTCCTTGTCACTGTCACTCCTGCTGCAGAAGGCGGGTCTGCAAGGTGGAGGTGGTATTCTAGCCTATGTATATCTTTTCCTGGAAAAGTATCATTAGAGAACCTTTAGAATCAAATAGGGAGCCTTTAGAAATGACCAGCTGGAACCTGAGTTCCAGGGCAGTGCCTGGCATTCATGGGCTGGGACAGGCTCTGGCTGTGGGGCAGTGTGTGGGAGCGAGGTGGGGATGGATGTACCCTTCCATTTAATCTCTCCATCTTCTCTCATCTCCAGAACAGCAACAGCAGCTTGGGAAGGGGCTGCAAAGATGCCCGTGTCTGCCAGGTGACACGTCCCAGGAGGGGAGCTGCAGGGGAGTGAATCAAGGACTGTTCTCCTGGAAGCAGTGGCCCCAGCCACCAGAAGATGCCAGCCCCCAGCTTTCTGTTGAAAATCCCAGGTTTGTTCAGCCCAATTTGCTCACGAGACACAGAGCACAGCCCACCTACTCATTCCTCTCCACAGCCATCCAGCGATAATGACTTTCAGTCAATGGCTCAGCTTGGAACAGATGCCTGGAGGTGAAAGGATCTGTATTCCATTACTAGCCCCTTCAACTAGCCAGGGTCCCCCAGGTTAAATATTTTTAGCAACAGCTTGTTTACATGTCAAACTTGTCAATGAGCTTCTGGGGCACTGCTGCCACAAAGCTGTGTTGGTGGCAGCCCGTAAGCTTTCTCTATGCACAGAGATAATGCCTTCTAAAGGGCTTGTCAGATATTTTCTTCCTACTGTGTCACAGGAGCAAGACTAATTTCAAAGAAATGGTCTTTATTTCTACTTAAAACTGCTAAAGAAAATATCCAGCACTGTCTTTTTTCTTGTCATCTGTTCGACAAGTGTCTCATAAAACAAATTGAGAGGTTTAAATCTCCGAGACAAAAATCAATAAGAGGATAAGTAAAGAATAGGAGGAAGTCAGCAGGCTGAGATTTATTTCATTGGAAATGTTTTTTCAATGGATTTACTAATAAATCTAAAGTGGCTGGTGCAGCTGCCTTTGATATGCAGTATCTCCTTTACTTAGATGGAAGCTACACATGAAAAGGAGCTTTGAATACTGATTTTTACAAGGGTGTAAATCAGCAAAGCCCCACACGTTACATGTACCACCAGCATCTGCTTCAGGTAGACATTAAGGAGAAGAATTTGGTTTTATGCCAGAGTTTTCCTTTGTAGCTTTGCCATTTTTTTTATATATATATTGCAATATTTGTGACCAGGTCCTTGCTGTGCTGGACACTGAATAATTCAATGTAATAAAATCATCTCTGTCCCAAAGAGTTGATGGAGTTTCAAGGATAGGAAATGGCATTGAAATAACAAATATGGGCTGACCACAAGTGAAATCACAGGGAATGAAGTTTGTGATGATGGAACTGAGATGTGGTATCTCTTGAAAATCTACTCCAGTGAGTACTTCCTTTGTGGTGATGGGAAACTGGGAAAAATTTAAATTAAATGAATGATTTGTAACGTACTTACAGATAAGGAAAATGAAATAAACTCTTGAAGCAGTCCAGAGCAGGTCAGCCTGGATTCCCTACCAGTCATAAGAGGGTTCCAGGAGGAAGGGATATTCTCCTGGGTGACAATAATAATGGTTGTCACTGAAATGCCTGCACTTTGATGTTGACAGGAAGCAATGGAAGACACTGCACCCCAGTCCTGAATGCCTTCCCTCCCTGCTGCACATTCACCCTGACTGTGAGCTTTTCCAAAAGCCCCGTGGATGAAGAGGAAGCTATAATGAGCTCCTTGTTGAGTAATATGAGTGGTTTGCTCCAGTTGGCACACATGACAGATGGCTGTGGGTAGGGAGCGAGTTGCTGGGGTCTGTGTATGTGCATATGTGCTAGGAGGGGTTCCAGGATGGTTCCATGGCTCACTATTTCAAATTAAACAAATAGTCCTGGATGCTTTTACAATGTCAGATGGGAAATCAGCCAGAAACTAGCTGATATCTTATTGTTCCTTGTTCTTCAATCGATTCCACATTTTTCAAAGGATTTCTCTGCACCAAACATGTATCAGAACATGGTTAAGCTCCGTTGTTCCAGTTCACAAATTTGATGTTAGGAAGAAATGTTGGAAGTGAGAGTAAATCAACAGAAATGGCCATTTTCATCCCCTTATATGGTTTTTCTCAAGTCAACATGAGAAACATTTCACAGCTAACTGTGAAAACTGGCACCTCATTACCTACTTTATTATTTCTTATGACTTATTAAGGGTTATTATCATTGTTCATTATCCTTTTGATAGTGCCTACCCTGGCTATCCTATCGTGTTATTACTGGGTAGTAGCAGCAAACTCTTACATTTAGGTCACTTTAACAGCTTGTATTTAAAGATTCCCATGGATATTAGTCTGAAGGGTGCAACCAGTGCTGTGATTTGCACAAGGTTCTGAAAATGGAAGCAGGGAAAATGTGGAATGAAATCTGTGTGTGGTTATATGCTAAATGATTGTCATGGAGCCATACGCACTGGGGGGTTGAACTGAAGTTGCATGACCTACCTAAAATCTGTAATTTCCATAATTTTTGAGCACCCTGCATTGGAATCAAGACAACCCTGCATCAACACAGTGGTTTTAATGCAGATATGTTTATGTACATCATAGAAAATCACACATGTGTTACTGGGAAAAGTCAGACATCCTTCAGAGTAGACGCTGTTTTCCATAGCACACCTTCAGAGTTGAAATTGGGATAATATATTCCCTGTGTCACAGAGCTTTAAGGATATATTATGTTTACAGATGGGTTTCACCATGAATCCACCATGTTAATTGTCATAAAGTGATGGCCAATTTCATACAGCCCCTAATTCCATACCACACATTCAAAGAGGGAAGAACAGTTCTGGAAAACAGGCAGGTGTGATCTCCATCTCCTTGAGGAGGATGAGGAGAATTGATACAATCCATCTTGTGAGTCAGCAGCACAGCTAGAATCAGAACCAAGCTTTCAGTGTCAGCTTTTGCCAAAACCTGCCCAGTAGTGTGTCATGATGAGGGCTGGCCAGACCTCCTCCCAAGCCAGGAGCAGAACCCTTTATGTTTTGGCAGTTTGCACAGGTGGATTTGTTTCTCAGATTCTCCACGATGGCTGAACATTGTGCTCCACACCTCACCACATCATCTCCATGTCAAAATGCCCTGTCTGTGTCTGCATTCAAAATCTACCATCCATGACCTGATCCTGTTCGATCTCTTGTGAGATCAAAGTCTGAGGAACTTGAAAGATGCAAAATGACTTGATTTATCCTCCAGGGAGCATGATGGCTTCTGAAATTGCCTTCTCCCCTGGATGCCACACACTGTCCCCCTGCCCAGAAGATGGAAATACTGATTTTGTTTCTGATCTGACTTGAGTAAATATATGTGGGAGAATAGCAAATGTCATTGCACAGGGACGCAGAGCAAGAAGTTGCAGGGAAGACGGAATATTAACTCTTCCGTTCTTTTAGATTTTCAGGCTGCAGGATAATCCTACAAAATTAAATAATATGAGCAGGATTTCCCCCTTTCCTCTTGACCTGACTTTTAAGCTAGGGATAAGAATTGCAGCACATTTCTTTTCCCAAAGCAAAACACGATCCTGGATAAAAGTCAGTTTAGTTGAGAGAAAAAAGTAAAACAAAAATAGATCTTTTCCATAAACAAAGCTGCTTTCCATTTTGCTAACATAAACAGGCAGATGCATTAAGAGATCATGCCACCCAGGCCCTGGAAAAAGAAGCAGGGAAATGTATTTCTGAGTATTTTTCTGAAGGTGCAAGGATGGCTGAGCCTAAGGCAAACTGAGCAGGAGGACAAAGCTTTATAGACAGGGGAGCTTTACATTTTCACCTGAGACTCAGAAGAACTACACTTCCATAGATTTGGCCAAATGCAGCATCATCTCCTTTCCAAATGAAATCCTTTTACAGGCACCTGTGCACTTGGTATATTTTCACAAAAACAAAGAGTTTCAACACAGTCTCTATGGTTGTGCAAACAGAAGTTCAGGTCTCTGGGCACGGAACTGGCCAAGTACTGGCAAAAAAAGCCTTCACCATAGGTGTGCTCTGTGTGAATGAGACCCCCTTCCCCAGGGACCAGAAACAAGGGGATGAAGCAAGAGAAATAAGAAATGAGTGGTGTCCTAATCATGGGCTGTTTTTCCTCACAACAAAGTTGAAATCAGGCAGCTGGGATGGACCCTATTATTTTACAGCCCACATCTTTTACTCTTTTCTCTCACTTGAACCATTCCTTGGTGAGAAATTTATCCATCTTGACTGAAAGATCCACATTCTACTTAAGCTATCAAAATATTCTTTCTGTAATTGTCTGGAGATGGCCACTCTCTAGATATCTACTACAGTCTGTAGACATCTGTATTTAAGTGATACTTTGCAATAAATCACATCCAGGAGATGTTGCAGCCTTCTGACAGGGCTGGGTTGTGATACATTTCATGTGCTACAGAACACAGTTCTGGCTAAGGTCTTCACAGACCCCCTTTTGTTGTGTTTGCTTGTTCTAAAACCTCTGCTTCTCCTACTCAAAGCAATCTGGTAATATCAATCTCCCAACCAGACACTGCAGGGCAAATTCTGCCTTCAGGCATCCTGCATTTGATTAAAACCAGGGTGTGCAAAGCTGTCCCAGGCCTTGGTACCATTTCTGATTCAGAAACAATGAATATACCCAGTGCATAAATGTCTTCTTCTGCTTTTGCTGATACCAGAAAAGAAGATTAGGTGTTTCCTTTCAATATTTGGATTCAGCCTAAACATATATCCAGTGACTCAAATGCTACTTCTTCATACTGTCTCTTTGGAAAACGGTCTTCAGGATCTCCATGAAACAGAATTATTTCTGCATTTTCTTGCTTCCTCTTGGGTCATAAATGCAACAAGAAGGACCTTCTGCTGTAGACTTTGCCCCTTTGTACTGAGGTACAGGAAGTTCAAGTCTATGTGCAAATGAAAAATGTTCTAGCCAATATTCCATATCTAGGTTGCTCTGTTCCTTGTCCCCCATGTTCCCCCACCCCCACCCCAGTCTGAGAAGAGGATCTGGTTCAGCTTTTGCAGGAAGTATCTTTGGAGTAGTAGTTTCTCTGATTGATTTTTGATAATTTTTAGGTACATCTATCACTTGTATCAAAAAATAAGTGCATGGAAAGAACTAGTTCAGATTATTTTATCCTTTCTGATACTTTTTGCTCCTTTAGCCCTCTGTTCCTTTATCCTTCCCTGTTCCTCCACAGCTGCCATTAAGAACAAGTCAGTGACTCACAAAGGCACATTTTCACTCATTCACTACATCACAGCCCTCCACGCTCACCCACTCCAGGGTTCCCTGACGCTTGATCTTTGCCACCAGGAGCATCCAATTCTGTGGCCAGCGCTAAGGCCAAAGGGAACTCTACAAACCAGTTATTCTCTGTTTCCCCCAGGAACAAAACTGTGGCGATGTTACTGCCCTCTAAAGATGTGTGGATCAGCATTAAAGTGCTGACCTGTTCAACACTTCTGGCACCCTTTGAACCGGGGAGCTTTGAAGCCAAGGCTGTAACGAACTCGTGTATAATAAGCTGCTGCCCCATGCCAGGCGAGGCAGAGGTATCAGGGACTGATGGAAGCTTTTGAAGGCACAAAATGCTATTAAAAACTGCGAGGGACTAGAGAAAAAGAGACAGTGAAAAACAAATCTCTCTTCCATCCAGTGATGCATTTGGCAAGTTAGAACTAGGGTCACTGAAGCAGATTTAAAGCTTAAAAATTTTGGGGTGGCTGGCTTACGGTTTTGGCTTAGAAACACTTCTGCTGAAACTGGGGCTCTACTGGGAGACAGTTCAGTTCAGGGCTTTCCTTACCTTTCTGCACCAGTAAGTTGTTGGGGAAGGGAGAACCAGTCTGCATAGCAATAATTATTATCAATTGTATTGTGCTTTTTATCTTCAAAGTGCTTTACAGACACAAACTAATTATTCCTCTGCAACACCCCTGTGAAGAAGATGGTAAGTATCATTATCTCTGTTTTACCAATGGGGAGACTGAGCCAGAGCATTTAAGCGATTAGCCTGGGGCCACAGGGGCAGTTAGTGTCAGGGCTGGGAATGCAGGAGTGTCTCTGCTCCCAGTCAGCACCAGGCAACATATCTCTTTAGTAGGAACAAAAGGGAACCTTTCTCCAGACTTGGAACCTAAAAGAAGCTCATTTTTTTTGGCAAGGGATTATAAACTCTTTCTTTAAAATGTAATCATAATTGGAAAAAAAGACTGTGGAGTAAGGGCACTGAAGAGAGTTGAAAGCCAGTATGTCTGCTTTATAGGTAATCCTAGAATCTGGAAATTTGGGAAAATTCCTGGAAAATTTATGCAGAGGATGTAGAGTTCTATTTCAGGAGAAAAAAAAAAAGTGACATATTTGAAATTTCCCATGGAAGGAAAAGTAAATTATAATAATTTTTAAATATCAAAATGTTTCATTACAGACGTTTTCAAAATGAAACTGAACCTGAAAGTCTGTGCTCTGAAGTTCTCAGTTCAGACATGGCTTGAGGGCTTTTAAATTCCTCCATGCCTATGGGCTCTCAGTGAGGTTCTCAAGGCTTCCACAGGAATGTTACAGCTGAGCCCTGCAGTGCCTCTATTCTACCCCGTGAAAAAATCAAACTTTTTAAAAACCATCAATAGCTTGGCACTATTTGCACTGGAACAGAAAAGGAGCAAGAATGGTAAGAGGTCCAGATGGGAAGCACCTTGTTCTCTTCTAGAGCTGTGACCCTGAGGGACAATCCATCACATGGGACACTGCCTCTCTCACTCAGGGATGAGTTGGGGATTAGGGATGCTGGGAAAGAACAGACACACTCAGTATTCCCTTTTCCATGAGATTTCCTTTGGCCTGGTAACAGGCCTGAGGAACTGAAGGGCAGTTACAAACCCCAGGCTCTGCCTAAGGAGGAGATGAGTTTTCAGGGCAGGAGAGCAGAAATAAAAGGTATCCTTTTACACTGAGCTTTACATTTTGGTTTGCAATCAAGAGCTAATGGACAACATAAGACTTTTTTGCAAGACTTTTGTCTCATCTCACAGTACCTAAGAGGGGCTAGAACGTGGAAAAATAACAATATGCAACACTGAGTCAGGGCAACGCTTTTCACACAGCCCCAGTTACTTTTCAGTCTAAAGCACTGAGCCAGATCCTCAAACATTCAGAAGCTGCCATGACGGTTGGATCTTCTAAAGAACTCTGTAGCCCACCAGCTTGGCACTTCTTTAAATCTAGGCAGTGATTTTGGTGCCTAAATGGGAGCTGAGCCCTTTTGCAAACCTGCTTCTGATCGTGCATGCTGAGCTGCTCTGCAAATCCTGGCTATCATTGCTCTGCATTCTTGTACTTCCTGGTTGCGAGCTGTGCTGGGAGCAAAACTATCAAAGCACCACAAGGAAACCACTCCTGCTATAATCAGGAAGCATAAAAAAATCTCAGGAGCCAAACTGTTCAGCCTCTATTACTATTTGGGCAATGACTGTACCTTTGGTACTTCTTTATCCTTACATATATCAGGCTGTGCGATGGCAGGTACTATAAAACTCTCTAAAATAGAGACAATCCCAGCACTGAATAGTTTATAATCAAAATAGAAGATGAGGCAGAAAGTGTGTGCAACAGATGGACAGATCTGGCATAAGGAATTTACGGGGTAAGTGTTCAAGTGAGTGCCTCCAGTTTGCAGAGCAGAAAAGAGCAGTCAAGGATAAGCTTTGCTGCTTACCTTACCTGACCCCTAAACCTTTTGAGATTTACCCACAACAATTAATTATTCCTTTGACTGGCCAAGATGATTCACAGCTGCTCATGCCATCCCAAAGCTCAAGATCTAAGTAAATTTATTGAAATTAGTGGTGGCTTCATTCCAGGAAACTTGCATTTAGTTTTGATTCAAAGAAGCTCCGCACCCTTCCCTCCTCTTATTTCTTCCCTCTTCCAGCCCTCAGCAAATGTGGAGCTCTACAGCTTCAATCTAATAGACTCAGGAATGGGAGTCATGAGACCTGAGTCCTATTCCTGTCTCTAATACAGGGTGGTTTTCAGTGAGTCATTTCCCCTCTGTCTTACTCAATATCCTTGTTCGTAAATGGGGTTAACAATACTGATCCATCTCATGGAAAAGCTGTGAGTTCATTAATATCTATGAGCATTCCAGTAGCTGATGTTCTGGAGCATCTCCTTGGCTTTAGTAGCTCTGTGTCTGCCACTATCCCTGTACTCGTGTGGTGCCAAGGAAGTTCAGGTGGAAATAATGGGGTCAAGAACTGCTAGAAGGTTCTGAATTGACTTCACCTCCTTAATAATTAATATTGCCAGGAGGGCAGACAAGAGAAAAAACAGAAGTTAACTCAGTTCTCTTTTGCTAGAGGGTTTACCAGCTCCTTACAGATTATACTGTGTTTACCATTATAACGCTGTCTGCAATTTCTCAGGCACCTTCCTCTTTAGGATCACTCTGGTTTCAAGTACAGGCCCACACTCATATCACCCCTGGCCTGAACTTGTCTCCATTTGGTAGATGCTGATGAAGAGTTGCAAATAGGTGAAGCCACTCATCAGGCTCACTCACTGTCAGATGTCTGGGACAATCTTCCCTTGAGGACACTCATTGCACCAAGACCTTTCACTGCTCCCTTTTGATATTTTGGTCTTTTAGGAGAACTAGAAAGTATCAATGCCAGACCTTACTGAGTTGAAAATGGACATTTCAAACTTCTAAATAGCTCAATTTTGGAAGCCCTGATCTCACTTCTTCCTTCATAAGACAGGAACCTACAGCTTTCAGGGCCCAGTTCTCCCTTCAGCAGTCTGTTCCAGTAAAAGCTGACACTGTATCCATCACTACCTGCATTAAATAAGGTTTTTCCATATTGGGTCAGTGGGCTAAACAGCTTTGAAGTTTACTTAACTGTACACAAATCTTTTCAACAGAGACTGTTGGTGGGCTGGGAGGGCTTGAGGATGGTTCAGTCCAGTGTCTGTCCAACCTCTCCACCTCTAGAAAGGTGGATGAAAATTCTTTGGGGTTCTCAAAAAGACTGAAACCCCTCACATTTTCCAGGAAGGAGCAGGTTTGTGTGTATTGCACTGCTGGTCAGGCCTTTCTGGGTACTTCTCCTTTCCTCTGAGTGCTGCCACCCAGCACCCATGGCTGGCTGGTAGCTCCAGCAGCTGCACCCTCAGCTCGAGTGTCTTCTCTTGATGGAGAGGCTGACAGACCCCAAGGACAGGGAGGGGGTGCTGCAGAATCATCACCTGCTACAGCCACAGCTGTCTGCAGGACACACATGAATGGAGTGAAGGGTTTGACTTCCCAAAGCAACTCCAACAAAACTGTGGAGAGAAAGGAGAATCACAAGGAGAAAAGGCAGGCAGAGGAACTAAAACTGGTGGTTTGGGTCTCTACCCAGTCCAAGAGAAACCACAGTGCTTTTCTTCTGACAGTGACTCCCCGTGTAGAATTGTGGTCCTGAAACACTGGGGTTTTGAAGCTGCATGCAGGAAGATACAGGAGGCAGCGCTGACATTTCAGAGAATGTGTGTGGTCCTTGGTGAAAAAGTGTACGAGGCAAAAATAAGCAAATGTAGCAGAATTTTTTCCTTTGACTAGATCTTACTGGTTTTTCCCTCTTCTAGACTTGCCATATACAAAAAATTCACAGAATTGTAGGATGGTTTGGATTGGTAGGCACCTTTAAAGATCATCCAGTCCAACCTTTCTGCCATGGGCAGGGACATCTTGCACTAGATCAGGTTGCTCAAAGCCCATCCAACCTGGCCTTGAGCACTTTCATTGATGGAGCATCCACAACTCATCTCTGGTTTCCAACCTCAGGCCCACAGCCCTGGTAGCACTTCAGCAGGCAGTGGCAGAGAGCTGTCCCAGGGGCTCCACGAGCATGGCTGATCCTTTGTGGAGCCAGTGCCATGGGACACATGGAGCTGTGCTGCAGGAATGGGAATTTGGCTCTGCTCCTCTCACCTGATTACCTTCCTCCCCCTCCAGTGTGACTGGCACTGCTCAGCTTCTGCGCCCACAGCCTGGGCACGTTTCCAGCCCATTATTAGTCACCTTATGTCCATGTTCTTGAGATCAAGTGCCTCAGTCTTCCCTTATCTTTTTTCCTTTATCATATGTTATTTGGAAGGCAAACTTTGCCAGAAGGATCATGTCTAGCTTAAATTTGTTCATTGCATGGCATATAAGAAACATTAATAATAGCAACAGTATAATAAATCATAGCATCACAGTAACACACGAGTTAATGTTCCCTAAAATCCTATGTCAGCTTACTGAATTACAAGCAAACATATTTGATACATGAACTAAAGGACTCTTGTACTTGCCAAGGCTCAAGGCCAGTTCACAGATTCACATCTCTCTCTGACACTGCTGTTCATTGTATACTTCCCCACAGAAGTGCAGGGTAGACATTGTTTCCCTATACCTGGTGCTAGAGGTGTTAACAGCTACAAGAAATGCACCCAAAGAGAAGAGCTAAAACTTGGTTTAAAGGAGGCACTAGTTTTGAAGAAGTTCTGTATCTTTAATATTTTAAAATTTGGCTTTGGGATGTCAGCATTTTGGAATTGTGGAAGGGGGCCTTAATACTTCATCCACTCAGAAACAGGAGAATCTGCATTCTCAAGGAATTTCAAAGAATTTCTACTGGTATAAATTGCTGTAACTGCTGATTTGAAAGAGGAAGGAGACAAGAAGGATGTCCTGGTGGGGGGGTAGGTTAATCCCCCTGGGGTTGCCAGACTGATGAACTATTCCCTGTTTTGCTACAGATTTCTTGTGTGACCTTGGGCAAATCACTCTCCCTCTCAATATCACAGTTTCCCATCTGTAAACTGGTGAGAGCAACAACCGCCCTGCCCCAGAGGGGTGTTTGGAGGATAAATATGTTACAGGCTTGGAGCTGCCGGAGCACAATAGTGACAAGGTTCCGACAAATCCTGAAGATAGATAGAAGCTGACAATCAGGCAGACTGCTATTAGCAGCTGATTCATTCTCTCTGCTTAATGCATATTTTTAGCAGGCTGTTATTGACTAGACAGGCATACAAGTCTGTCAATTAACAATGTTATTATAAACTAAATCTCTGTACCAGTAGCCTTTGCAGGGTGAATTCAGAGCTCCCCAACCCTGTGGCACTACACCTGCAATACTAATAAAGGGTGAAGATTTTCTTATAAGTCAAATGGAGATGCCACGTACTGTGCCCAGGCACAATGAGCATTTCCATCGAGGGGTCTGAGCAGCTTTGTGTGCAGTACACTGACAATTAAGGAGTCTTAGGTGGCCACGGATTTATTACAATGTGTTCATAAACCCTTGTCAAGGCACCATTTCAATACAATCATGGCCAGACATTCCAGTGATTGGTGCTTAGAGCCCCTCTTGCAAGCTGCAATATGATCAGGGAACACTGCTTAATTGTATTTCTTTTACAAAGTGATGAAATGTAAAGCTCTGCTCCTGGCTCGCTGGCTGGCACAGGAGTCTCAGCAAATATGTGATTCTCACACTGCAGCTGGACTCTAATGACATGAAAGGTGCTAATGCAATGCAACTGGAACCTTTAATTATCCTGGTGACTAATAGGAAATCTCTCAAAGGGTCCAGGAGAAAGGGCCTTATTCTTCACGGAGAGTTCTCTGAACTGTGCTTAGAAACGGGGACAGACAAATGGCAAATCTAAATAGACCTGAGTCCCAGAGTGCAGTGTCTGGGAGAAGGTTTCTGTTTCCTTTGGCAATTAGCTTGTCAGACATTGTAAGTAGAGAGAGGGAGAATAACTCTGGACCATTACTAAGTTACAAGAATTGGTACCTAAACTTGTTCCACATCCGGCAGGTAACTGGCTAAACCTGCTGATGAAACAAAAAGATCTGGATTGAATTTGAATGTGTTTGTGTTCAAGGAAGAGAAAGAGTGACAGACAGACAGCTGTCTCCCACTTGCTAATTGAGTGGTGACTGTCAGATTTTAATGTACCTTGGGGATCATTTCTGTTTGATACAGACTTTCAGATCCTATTTCTTAAACTTTCCTTATCAAAAATCTTTTTATTGCTGAAGCATCCAAGGTAAAAACCATGCAGGCCACATTGCCTGGATTTTATGGAGAAATGCACAATGTATGTAGGATTGGGTAGTTTGTCACGTTACACCGTGCTGTTGCTGCCTGGTTTTCAGACTGATGCAGATTCAGCCTTGTGTCACCATCAGCTACATCAATTTTTCTCCACTAATTATGTCAACCACGGATAGAAAGGGAACAAGGGCTAATATGACTTATATGATATTACCTGGCAGCTCAGAGGTAGGAGTCATCTGCAGACATAAGAGGAAAACTGTGTCTGTGTCTTTATTCACCCTTTCTCTCAAGCCCTTGACAAAACTTGGCAGTACTGGATAATACACATCAGTTACAGGGATTCTGAGGACAGAATAAATCACTTTCCTGAAGAAATTAAAAAATCAATGCCATTATTCAAACCATGGTGTTTAATCCACGCCCCAGATATTACAGAAGTTGAGCTGTTGAGCTGCTGCAGGAGCCATGGTGGTGCTGGGAGTGTTAGGGGTCAAGGCAGAGAGACAGAAAAGCAGATCAAGCCTTGCCTCTCACATCTTGTTCTTTGTGGCATGGCACAATTGCACTACAGCAGTGCAGAGTGTGTGTGAGTGTGCAAGGCAGTGTGTGAGTGTGTAAGGGTGTGCAAGGGCGTGTGTGAGTGTGCAGCTGTGTTCACATTTGTGGCTGTGCGTGGACTACTTCACTACCAGCTTCACAGCTGTGCCGTGCAAGGCATGGCCGTGGATTTATCAGGGGAAAATGCTGCTGTGCTCCCTTAAACTAAACCAAACCAAAATAAGAGATTCCCTGTGCATTCAAAATAATCTTTTTCCAGCCACTTCTAGTCATGAGCCCCCCAAAATGCAGAAGGAGCCCTATCAGTGCCTTTGAAGCCTGTAAATGTATAGTTGCTGCCACCATGCAAGCCCAGGCAGTCCTAAGTCTGTTACTTCTCTCTGTTCCTGCTCTTCTGGTTAAATGCACCTGGGAATAAGTAATTGTTTATGTCATAAAAAATTCATCATAAACAAATGGGATGGGCAAGCCAGCTGAGTAAACTCTGAGGAAATGAGTTAAAAAACCCTGGGATTGGTATAATTGGTAGTGCACTTCTTAGGATCAGGATGAAAGCTGTGTATTTTATGTGAAAGTAGATGAGGGGACAGGTACTGTGTGTACCTGGAGAGAGAGAAAGCATTCCATGTGTAACTGTGGCTTGGCAAAAGCATGGGCACTGTTGTTAGAAACACACAGAACAGATCATTGGCAGAGCAGAGGAGTGATGTGATAAGGAATTTAAAGGCCAATTTTAAATCTCTCGCAGCGATCTCCGATTTACATCAGTGCAAACAAGGGCAGAGACATGGCCTAAGTCAGAGCTGTAGGCATTGTTCAAATGTCTCGGTTGTTTTGTTTTTGTTTTGTTTCCTATATAGATAAAAGATAAAGAAAGCATATATTCTTTGTTAAATAATGTTCAGTGCTAAGGGACTTTCCAGGTCCTAAAGCTGAGGTGGAACGAGCTTGCTTACATGTGGAATTGCAGCTGATCCAAGAGCACAGAAAATAAACAGTGCATGCTCCACCATCCCTTGAACCCTGTGAGCTACTTTTGTGGTTATCATTCCCTTTGCTGTTGCCTTATCTCTTGCCATGTTTACAGGATTCACCTTGTCTGCTGCCCAGAGCCTCCTGCCAATCACAGAGGATCGGGGAGCACAGGGAGAGAGAAGTTGGTTAAATTCAACCCTTGATAGCACCAAACACCGTGCTGAGGGGACAACAAATGGAAATGTCAGTGGCACTGTGCAGAGCTGGGAATTAAGGAGCCCTGTTGTAACGCTGTGCTGAGCAGGGAGGCCATTAACCAGAGGGAGTGTGTGCATGGGAGACCCACTGAGGTATCTGATACTCGATGTTGCTGCGGGTTTCCAGACAGACTCAACTGCAGCATGATTAGATTTAGACCATTTCTTCTTTGTCCTTCCATTAGCAAGCAATAAAGCATGATGAATGTGGATGAGAAAAACTAGATCTGGGTCCAAGGCGCCCAATCATCCCTGCAAACCTCAACCCTTCCAGGGCAGGTAAAAGATTTCAACCACTGCTTTGCTTTTTCATTTTTTTTTTCCTGACTGGGTCAGAGACAGTTGTTATTATGGATGTCCAGTATTTGCACCATGCTGGAGTTCCCCACTGGTGACAGCCTCTTCCAGACTGTTGGCCAATCTCTGTTACCATTCTGTCACTCCTGTCATGGTCCCAAATGGATAATGCACATACCAAACTGTAAACACATTTCTTAGCAATTAAGTGTCCTGGCTAGAAAACAACCCAATGGCAATATTACATCAATTGAAGTTGCCCAGGAGGTAATCCCATTTTCTTATTTGGCTGCCTGTCATTTTATAATTGAATGGCAAGAAGTTCTTGTCATTGCTGCACGTTACATTTGTGTAACAATGAAGCGGCCGCCAAATGGCTGCAAGTCAAGAAGCACATTGAGCCTAATCCTAGGAACTACAGAGCCAGTCAATCCGAGCAGTATTTGGTAATCCTAAAATAACTCTGAGAAGTTAAAAGTGAGAAATGTCTGCTAAAATAGAAGTATGTTCTACATTGCAAACAAAAGTGAAAAAATGCAAGTGTTTGCCTGCAGATATCTGGGTGCTGCTGGGACTTTGTGTTTCTAACAAAAAACATTCTGCAACCAGCCTGAACCACTGCAGCATTGCTCTTGTACACCATGGCATTTGGATTTCTTTTTGGATTGCAATTTCGTCTGTTGTTTGCTTAAACACCTAGCTATTGACACAAGTAATTTAGCTGCAAATCTCCACTTTCCTGGGAAAAAAGTCCTTCAAAGGCTGCTTAAGTGCTTAAAACCATGGCCTTAATACTCTCCCAAGGTTGAAAAACACTGAGGAAAACAACCCAAACCTCTTTATTTTAAATTGGAAGTTACAATTTTTCCTCAGTCTCATGATTCTTGGTGAGCTTGACCCATTTAGAATGCTTCAGCTTTGCAGTACCCCATGCATCATGATATAGGCACAGCCTCTGCAAGATGGGTCCAAACAGCCTCTTAAAGATCATTTAATACTTCTCCCTTTTCTTGGATGCATTTCATTAATTATTTTACATGGTCTTTCTGCCCGTTATTTTATTTTTATTTTTTTTAGAAATACCTGTGGATTTAGGGCAGCAATAAAATATTCTTCTATTTTAAAACTGAAAGATGAAAACCAGCATAATGAACTTGCCACTTCCTTAAAGTTCTGGTAACTTGGGTGTGATCTGATGGTACAGAATGATTCATGGGATAAAATTATAGACTTATGCAGGTGTGTACAAGAGCCTGGGTGGGGTGTAGTCAAACAGGGAATTTTATATGGCAATAAACATGGGCATGCGGTATAAAGAAACTGTACTGCCTTCAAAAAACCCTTATTTTATTTTATTTTTATTTGATAAGGACAAATTGAATGACCAGAATGGTCAAATATGGACATTGCTTTCCTCTTCTTCTGGCAGAGTCCAACAGAGATAGCACTGTGTACCTTTGAGCAGGTGGAACCTGGGTCTGATTCTTTGCAAATGTGCAGCTCATGCTTAGATTCTTATTCCTGAAGTCTGGCTTTACTGGAATTGGACAACATGGAAGAACCTAAGCTGAGGTAAACCTTCTTCTGAAGAGAGTGTTTTTGGGACTTTCTCCTTGCACAGCCATTGCCACAGTGAGTGTTTGCCTTGTTCTGGGGAGCCCCATCTCGTCTGGCTGCTGGACCAAGAGAAAAAGCTCTGCCCCTGTGAGCAGGCAGCTGCAATCTCACACCTGATCAGTGCCAGATACAGTGAAGGTCAGAAGGCCAAAGGTTGAGAAATCTGGCTTGCAAAGCAAATAGAAATGTTTCTGTTTGCAGACAGAAATGCTGACTGTACACAGAGCCACAGGAACTTCCAAACCACAAGAATTGCCTCTCACTGCTTCCCTCTTCATCTTCTTTTCCTCCACCACCAATCTTTTCTCTTTCTTGCTGCTGTTGGCCTGAAATTCTTCTTGCCTGAAGCCCCTGCTGTCTGAGACAGCCTACACACGTCTGCCTGAACTCCTCTGCTGCTTTCAGACCTCGTTAGAAGAGAGATTTAAAAAAAAAAGAAACACGAATTTGGAAGCTGGTATAAAGTTATACAGCTCTGCTGAAATCAGGGGAGTTAGGCAAATAAGAATTTTTCAAATGTCAGGGACGAATGTTTTGCATTTTTTTTCTTCATGCTGTTTCTCTCTCCCTCTGTGGTTTGTTATCATTCAGCTCTACAAAGCTTTGTTTAATTCTAGGAAAGGCCATAGGAGCTGGAATTAGATCCAATTTTGTTTGTACAGGAGTGTGTGGCTAAGGCTGGGCCTTTGAAAAGGGTGCATTATACACTGGAGGTTTTGGGAGATCATTGTAACTATTTCTTGAGGGTCAGACAGTACCAGATTCATTCTTCTCTTGTAACATCTTACTCCACAGATGAGTCCCATTTGCCAGAGTAAAGGACACCGTAGGAGCATCTTTCCTGAGGAAGGACATCTGTCACCTGTGCTAAGAGAACTCCAAGAGAGGTGTGTTTTATGGGATGTATGGGGCTCTGGCCCACAGATGCTTCTTCTGTATTAACCATTATCCCTCTATACTCCCAACACTGATCATGACTAGAGGCTGCATGTTGGGCTTTGGGAGTTTATGGGCTCCTTAGCAAGGAGATGACAGATGAAAATGACTCTGTTTTGTACCAGCCAGGTGTAGTTTTGGGGCTCTTGACAAAGTTGGGCTGGGTGAAGGGGTTCATGCTGTTCATCTACAGCAGCAGATCAGCATTTTCTGATACCTGGACACCTTCTGCCAAGGAGAAGACATGAGGTGCTGGAGGACACAAGTTTTAGAAGTACAGATCTCTTCACATGTCACTGCTAGCAGCCTAGTACAAATCCAATCTATTCAAATGAGCATAAAGCCCACTCCAGACTGTCCAGAAAACAAAATCAGAATGCAGTACTTTTTCTGCGTAAATAGCTAGCAATTCCTGAGGAAATGGGTCCCAGATTTCCCTATGAATTGGGGCCTTAAGTTCTGACATAGGGAGCTATTCATGGAGGAAATTCTAATTGAGTCAGGTTGTGCTTTTTCCACAAATTGTTTACCCTCTGTCTGGGTCTTTACTGGATTCCTGAAGGGACCTGTGTTGCACCCAGTTCTGTGGGGGGTAGGCAGATTTAGGTGAGCCCTCTTTGCAAGCAGAAGTCAAATTCTAAGGGTAGGAAACATGTCTATGGTCCATAAGAGGGAAGAATCATATGGTCACCATCTGGGCCTCATGGATGGCTCTCTGCACTGAAATAGCAGTTGCTGTGCCTTGCTGTGTTTCCACAACAGCAACCAAATTGGTGACATTGGAGAAAATTAATGCCACCTGTCCACTAATTTCCTGATTATTTGCTATACATGCTCCAGTGTTTTTAAAAAGAGAGACTGCAACATAAGGGATCTGGGGTCTCATCTCTGACAGGTTTGTGTTGAAGTGAATGGAGTTATCCTGGTGTAATCTAGGTTAAAAGGAAAAAACAGGCCCTGTACTCTGTGTTGAAATTCTCTCATGAAATGTTTCCCAGAAATATCAAAGAATATTAAAGTTCTTTGGGTGCAGGGACTCTCTCATAGTGTGTGTGAACGGTGGCCAACACAATGGGGCTTGCTTTTGGCAGAGACCTCTAGGAGCTGCAGCAGTGCATGTAGTAACACCTAACTACACCTCCAAGACATGGTGCAGGGAAGTACATCGTGTTAACTCAGTTGAGTGCCTGCCTAACCTGTGATTTAGAGGGGCCCCTCCCTCGGTGTTCAAAGGAGGAAATGAAATCTTCCCCAGGGAAGAAGGATTCCAACCTTTCAGGGTCTGTGTGTATCGGCTATGGGGGAGGAGCAGCAATGAGGATGCTTGGGTTCAGTTCCCCAGTTTGGCTACCTGGCCTTTGGCAAATCACTTAATTACTCTGGTTTACAATTGCCCAATTGTCATAATAATTCTTTTCTTTCCCATAGCAGGGTGGGGATGGACAGAAGGAAAGCAAATTCTTCCTACATTTATGATTACAGGGTCCTTTAAAGTGCTCTGGAGAAAGGACAAAGGGGCACGAATACACCACATCCATCTCTGCTAGCTGGTCCTTAGCCATAAAAGAAATCATTTACTCACAGGGCAGGCTTGCTCACTGCCTTCAGTGGTAACTCTGTAAGGACACAGTTACTTAAGGTAACCTTTTCCAAAGCATCCCAATGAGTGTCCCAAATCCCTTTGAAAGGGAAGGAATCTCAGACTTTACATTGCAGAAATATACCTGAGCCCACACTGCATCTGAAAACATCTGCATCAATTTTTTTTTCCCCATGTGAAGAGTGTGAAATTATAGGGCCATCAATTGACACAAGGAATTTAACACTCCTAATAGTAAAAGCTGGAAAATGAACATCCCATAACTAAGATGTCACTGAGCAGAGTTTTCTCTTTATTGTAAAGATCATCTTGAAAGCCTCTGCAGACTTGCCCGATGCACTAGCCATGAAATCTTGGTCTCATCCTTTGATCTTTCTTCAGATACTACTTCATGTAAGAATAAGGCAGACTCCCTTGGCATGCCTCCAGCAGGCAGAGACCAAGGGAATTTCAGTGCTTCTCTGGGCTAATTAGCCACTTGCAGGACCCCAGAAAAGTGTAATCCACAGTTTCCCTTCACTACATCCATTCCTCTAAAAGCCTGGATATTGGGCTTTACTTCAGCACTGTGAATTGTGAGGCTGACAGAGATTTTTAATTTCAAATTACAATAAACTTGTAGCAAGGCCCAGTTCTCATGGAAGAGCTGTTGTGTGGAGATCAGTGAACTGTGTCTAAGGAGGTTTGTAGATACCTAAAGCATTGGATGCTATGGAGGTATTAACTTCTTTCTTCTCTTAATTCACTCCATGGGCTGCACATGAGTGTCTCAGGAATGGAAGAGGGAAAAGTAGAAATTGTCTGTGGCAAAAGCTGCATTCCATACACACAATTTTTTCCCTGCCTGCCTCTAAGTTATTTTGCTTTCTTGCTGTATATCTAACTCCCAAGAAAGATCTTGCTGATTCAGCCTGAACCCTTTTCTGTTGAGTCACCTCCTTTAGCTTCCAAATTAAAAGGCCAATAATTGCCTGTATATGAAGATTTAGACAATTGCTGCCTTTTAACCTCAGCATGAGCTGTATGTGAATTTCCTGCTGTTCTGTGTGAAAAGCCTAATTTAGGATTATAGTTAGAGACCAAACTATTGGATGAGCTGTTCTTCCCTCCACACATGGAGCCAGGACTGCAGACATCCAGGTCCCCCAGTGCAAGACAAACCCTGCTGGAATTCTGCATTGCACACCGAAGGCTTCTGAAGAAAGTTAGGATCTGATGCCAGATGCCAGCTGCACTTAAGAACATGTCTAACATCAGGCAAAGGACAACCTGGCCCTTTTGCTGTGAGCTCTTTGCATGTCACAGTGCTCGCTGAGCCCCTCTGCCTTTCTGAGCCCCAAATACCAGAGCTGCCCTAGAGCTTTGCTGAGCCCACACAAACCTGTCCTCAGGAGCATCATCGGCCTCCTCTGGCTGTCCTGGCTAATCTGACAATGCTTCCCCTTCCCAGGTCTCTGCCTTTCCTTCTCGTGCTTTCAAGCCCTCTGCTGTGATCACTCCCTCCTGCTAAAGCCTGATTCCTCTCGTTTCTACTCTTGTCAGCCAAGATTTTTTGGTCTCAAGGGACATTGATGCAGAACATGAACCTCCTTCTGTAGCCCCTTCAATGTCTCTCACTGCTGCCTTGCGTTGGGGCAGGCAATGCTGCCATCTCCAATGTGAAGTGGGAGGAAGGACATGCTTAAACCACAGAGCAAAGAAGAATTCCAGTTTGAGTTTGTACCTTATTTCTCTCTGCCTGTTCCCCGATCAAATCAACACGTGGCATTTCTCTTCCTGCCCTGGGTACTATGCAGACAAGGGAGGCAGGGTGATGTATTAGGGTCAAGTCAGGGTGCAGCAGGCACTCTCTGCTCCCAAAGACACAGGGAATTGACAGGGATAATGTGGACAGGGTCCTCACCAGCCAGGGCCCACCCCACAGCCCTCAAGGGAGGCAGGCAGGGCTGGCTGGGAGTGGCAGCCAACCTCAGCCTGGAGTCCAGAGCATCAGACAATTTTGTGGTGATGAGGCAGGTCCGACCTCAAGCCAGGAAGTGAATCCACAGGTCAGGATCAGTAAGGCTAATAATGGTCAGACACAGCCTGGTTATCACCGGGCAGGGCCACAGCGATGAGCTTGGCCTGAGGTCAAGCTGGGAAATTAGTGGGTCAAGATCTACAAGGTCCCTGGACAGGCACAGGCACCTCTGTGTGTAAACTGGGGGCAGGCACTCGGCTTTGCTCATTTGGTGACTAAAGACCCAGGGCTGAGCTTCAGTGAGACTCCTGACCATGAGCAGAGGGTGGAGGCTGCAGGTCAGACTGATTAGGGCCATCAAAACTTATTAGTGCTCTCAGATCCCTTATAGACAGGTATTTTTCCTTGCTCTGCCACTGACTTCCAGGGGATCTTGAACAAATCTTGTCCTCTGTGCTTCTCTGCCTTACCTGAGTTTAAGCTTGAAGGATGTCCAGGACTGTCTTCTTCTCCAATGCTTCAAATTAGTAAATAGGAGCAGTGAATGCAGCATTATTTTTCAGTATGCTTGTAATTGCAAGATGTGCACCTATTAGCAGCATGGGAGTCACAGTAGCTCCACCACACAAGAATCTTTTATTGTTCACATGAGTAGCTTCTCATATTTTCCTCTAACAAGCTTCTGAGTATTTCCGGCAGAATTCCTGTGAGATTAAACATCATATAAAATGTATTTGTCTCACGCAAGATATGACTTGCTTTTGAACCATCAGCAATCATCCCAGCAATTGCTAGGATACAACTGCATTTTTTTATTGTTATTACTATTTTTCCATTTTCTGTCCTGGATCTTGTAAGCCACCAGTCCTATCACTAATTATGCTAACAAGGTCCTGAGGTTGATTTAGAGGCTCTGTTATAATGCCAGCCTCTCAGTTTACATCTCAAGTATCGGCATGTTTATTGTAGATGTCTGTTAAGAGAAGCTACTTTTTCCATGCTTGTATGAGGAGTGAGAGCAGGAGCCAGAGTTGGAGGGGAGTAGTGCAAAATGACAGGCAGAAATGAGAAAAAGCAAATATCTGCTGCATCTGCATCCTTCTGGTGAAAGGAATGACACTGCCACGGCACACAGAGCTTTTCCTGGAGCTTTTTATGGACACCTAATGTTCGATTTCATACAATCTTCCCCCAGATACAGAGCAAACAGCCTCCTGAAAGCAGAGTTCACTCCTGAGGGCCGGCCCCCTGTTTGGTGTGTTGATAACTTCTCAGGGCTGATGTGTGTATTAGTCACCCTTGCTGGTTCATTGCTGATCTGAACGACAGAGGTTAAATAATTGCGAAAGCAGGGCTGATGTCATCATGGCGCCTGACTGGAGCTGCTACTTGGAACTGTTGAGAGAGATGGATTTGCTTTGCTTTTGCCCAGGGAAGGGGTCACAGCGGGCAGGGGTTCTCACCCTTCCTCAGCCCTACAGTGCAGTGCACGATGTCTGTGTGCCTGAGTCACTCCCACCTTCCCCAGCCACTCACCAACAGCACTGCCAGGAGCTGAGCTGGACACGACAGCTTCCCTCTGCAGTCCTCCTCCTCCTCCTCCTCCCTGCTTCTCCCCGTTCCTCCCAGTCTACAGGGATCTTGGGCACTTTTAAAAATCAGATGCATGAACAAGGCCCTCCTGTGTGCACTGTACCAGGTGTACAGGCTCCAGCACACAAGTCAGGATCTGTTTTGTGGTGTGTGCATGGAGAGTTTGTTTGTACAGACCTGTTCTACTGACCATGCCATGTGTGTATCACAGATAAGCTGGGCATGTGTCATGTAACCTCGTGAATGTAGATGGGCCTTTTTTACTTACTGTTTAACACTGAGAATATGTCTTGGCTCTGTATGAGACATAAAAACTAAAGACAGACCCTGCCCTAAAGAGTTTGTACTCTAAATGTCAGACAGAGAAAAGACAGGATGCGCTGTGGTGAGAGAGACTTCTGATGTGTTTGTAATTTAAATAGGAAAAAAACCCTAAACTTGCTTCACAGGAAAAGAGTGTATGCCTGTTTGTTTTTAAGAGGACTTGAGAAAAGAAAAAGTAACAGTTTTATGACAGTTTGCTGTGGGAGAGTCTTCTTTTAACACCTGCACTGAAGCTCAGGAGAAGGAACTGGGTGTACATGCCTGTGTGGTCTGGAGTGTCTGTACCTATTGTTCCTCTGCTCTCTGAGTGAAATTCAGTTCTGGCTTCTGAGGGTGCAACTTGTAGCTGACACCAGGGCTGCCTTTATTGGCACATGTGCCAATCCCTTTACTCCTTGAGCTCTTCCCTGTGGCTCTGTTGCGTTTGCCTGCTCTGTGTCTAATCCCTGTCTTGTGTTGTGTTTTATGCTTTTAATGAGAAGGGATAGACAGCAAAGCAAAACTTTCATGCTGTGATCATAGAAGAGAAGCTATTCATTTCTGTGTTTCATGTGATGCCATGAAAACAGTCAGCAGTCTTACAGGAGAGCTCTGCAGCATCCACGGCACCTTTGCTGATGCCAGCTGACATTCTGTAGCACGTGCCCCTTGGACTGCTGTTCTGCATCCTCAGGCTGTGGAATCAGAAATTAGTAGTGCAAGGGAAACATTTGATCCTTTTTTTAGGTGCACAGGTTTCCAGGTCTAAAATTTCTTGAATTCTGACTAGGACTTGTCAACTTTTTTTTATTATACATGTACGCATTTGTATTTTAGGAAAATGAAGTGCTGGGTGTGGGTATGTGCTAATGCTAAAAAGGAAACACAACCATATGAAGCTTCCTAAAGCCTTATATTAAAATACCAAAAGGGTTTGACTGGGTTGTAGAGGTATGTGGAAAAGCCTTGGTCCACCTTGCTGCTGAAGACAGACACTCCCCTGGATTTATATCAAAGTGGTCAAGAGCACAGATGAAAGCAGGAAAGTTCTGTGGACCACACCAGCTTAGTGAGAGTCTGTCACAGCTGGACAGCCCCTTGTGACATTGGGATATAATTTCACCCAGGAAGCTGTTTCAGGGTACTGGAGCCTGTCAGAAGTTTGAATTCCCTTAGTGGTGTCTATCTTGTCAGCTTGAATCCTCAGGAGACAGGGAAGGCCCAAATCCCAGCTTGTTCAAACTGTCTTCACACTGGCTTGGTTTTATTGTGAGAGATACTCAGTTTCCCTGGCTTGAATTTTCCTCCAGAGCTCCAGAGGAAGTGTGAGCACAGCTAGGGCTGTTTCTGTGGCTCTGTGAACTCAGGATTCAGCATGGTGTCCTGAAATGATGTGAAATATAGGACTCCAGACCAATCATGCTGAAAATTTAATACTAATTACAGCAAAAACATCCTGATTACCTGGGGGGAAATAAAAAATAACGCAGTGATACCTCCAGAACACAGAGCAGGTCCCTGACCCCTTGGAGCTGGCCATTTCCAGCTGCTGTTCCAAAGCACAGCTGGTTTGGTGTGGTTATGGCAGAGAGCACACAACAGTCCAAAGTCCCCATGGGAAGCTCTGGTTACATCCCCTCATCCAACTGAGTGGGATCTGCCCAGGAAAAGGTGGAACCAAACCCTCCTTGCCTGTCTCCAGCTGCAGCCTGGCAGTCAGAGCCACTGTTCCACTTTGCTGATGACTGAGTACAACCAAAGGAGGCTTTGTGGCTGGGCTTAGAAGGAATCCAGGGCTGCTCTGACCATGTCTTCTGCATCCTGAGCAGGATGATCACCCACCTTGGAAAGAACTACGTGATTAAGGGAAGAATGCCCTTTTGAAGGAGCAATTTAAAGAAATGTCATTTCCCTTAGCAAATCATCTGTTTTTTCAAGTCCTTATGTTCACATCTACTACCCTTGAATATGCAATTCAGTCCTGTAGACTTCAATTTGTTACTGAAAATAGTGCTTATGACCAGTTTTGATACTTTTTCAATATATTTTTAAAGCAAGTCATAAGACTCTTTACATGAATAACTGGAATTAACCTTCATTTATGCCTTAATTTGAAGTTCAAACTTTACATAATCAATATTTTGTGGTCTGCTGCAATCTGTTCAAGTCCGTTTATCCAAGGAAATTATTTGTTCCCCTTCTGTATTTGAGGTAGAAATGGACATAATTAATTCCACAAACTATAAGAAATTGAAGGAACCAGGGCTCCGAATATAAAGCAATATACCATGTCCAAATTCAATACTTGTGAAGTGCATGCACACCTCACTTAATTTTTAGCATATAATATAGAAAGTGTTTCTCAGCAAAGTTCCAGTTGAGCTTTTGTACAATCTTAGGTCCTTTGTGAAGCCCGGTTCCCCCCTGAATGAAGGTGAAAATGGTCATATTTGCTGACATCAGACACTGAACACAGTTCATGTTGTTGTCATGAGGTGTTTTTGGATGAGCTACATTTATAACCACATAATTTGCTACCAATGTTTCATTGTAATTTACCCTCCAGAGAATTCATCATGTCATAAACTTCAGTGGGTACGAGATCAGTTCATTCTAATTTTAAGATTGTATCATAAGAAACATTTAACGTGTTGTGAAATAAATCCAAGAGGCATTTAATCACAGCGAGTCTGTCATGCTCATCTTTGTCATCCTTAACAAACTTAAAAACTGCAACTGGGCAATTCTCAGCTAATGTAAAAAGTAACATCTCATGGCTTTAACTGCAAGCCAGACAGATGAGCATCTTGTGGGGACATGCCTCAACATTTCTGTGCACTGGAGGTTGACAAAATGCTAGAGCTTCTGTGAGGCTGAAACTCTTGGCAGCTAAAGAAAAGTGATTGAAAACTTTGATTACACAGCTCTCAAGATCAAATGATTGTTTGATCAAATGCTTATTTATAAAATAATTTGCTGTGTTTTACAGAATAGGAGGATGCTTATTTTGCTTCCAGCTAATTGCCCAGGTAATTTTCCTGTAATTTATAGATGGTGATGTGTCCAAAATCTAACATTAGTCTTATCAGACAACTGTGAATTACAAAGCTCAGACTATTTGACTTTTTCAAGACTTCTTACATTTTCAGATATTCTCATACAGTTTCACTATCGCATTCAATAACAACAGAACAGATTTGTTTGTTACTATACAGGTGAGAGGAAAATTATTATCAAAATACCTCATTATTTCAACAGTTTGAGAATTTGTGTGTGCAGAGCAATGCTAGTGCAAATCACCTAGAGTTATTCAAACTTATTTTGCACGTTGTGTTACTATTCTCTGTTTAAAATTTGCAGTTAATGTTTTGAGAAAGCAGAAGTTCTTGCTCATAAGTGAGTGGATAGAATTTGATCTCGTACAAAGTGGGCAGAAGATCTGAAACATTCTGCTCAAACACAGTTCCAGTTAAGTCAGTCAGCAGCATCCCTGTGGGAGTGAATACCCACATTGAGTCTCCAGGTTGCTCTCGGCTCTCAGCCTCACTATGGCAGAATCTCCAAGCAGTAAGAGCAGTGTAGGAGTTTACTCCATTCTCCCTCCGTTCTCCTGTGAAATTATAACTGGGTTTTTGTGCTAAACTCAAATGCAGCCATTTCCCTTTTGGTTTCCACCATACACTTCTGATTTTTCCTTGTGTAATGCTTTTAGAAGCCCGGTGGACACCAGCAATGCAATATAGAAAATCTTTTTATTGAATAACACAGCGGCTGCTGTGCTCTAGAGCAAACTGTTTATGTACTGCTAGGCTTTGATAAAAATTTCTGAAAAGCTCTGGGAAGACCTTTACCTGGAAACATCCCCACATCTGCTCTCTTCTGCTTCAAGATCTTGTGTTACAGCACTGTGACTTAGTCCTGCTTTGAGCAGGAGTTTGCACAAGGGATTTTGGAGGTCTCCCCTAACCCAAGTGCAATGACTCTTTTCACTGAATTTCTGCAATAAAAGTCATTAATACTTGGCTTAACAAAACTTTCAAACTCCGTGGAGGCTTAGAAAAGTTCTAGTTCAACAGGAAGCTGAGTCTTCACTTTAGATTCCTCATTTAGCTTTTTACTTCCCAGGAGCTGGAGATAAAATTGAAGCTGGGTATGTGAAATTCCTTACCACAGTGGTGAGTTGGCCCCACAGCATCCCCTCGGGTTATCTGTGGAGAAACTGGAAATAGGACCCAGGGGAGCCTTCTTTATGAGATTTGTGTTCCTGGATTGGCTTGATTTTGTTCAGACTTCTGATCTTTTGGGAAAACTGGGTCTGGGTGAACTCAGCTGTACATTCAGGTGTAGCTTTATGTGTCATGCACATCTAATCAGATACATGGGTTTCTGTATTTTTTTTTTCTCTTGCAGCTGGTAAAAATCAAAGGATAGTAAAAAGAGAATGACAGCAGATGTAAGAACCCAAAGCATTTGAAATGGGACAAACTGGGTGTGGGGAGAGATGTAAAATGGGGGCAAATGTGATAATTTTCAGGGCTGTGCAAGAGAGGCAGAGAAACCCCTTGGGGGCAGGGGTAAACTCATCATCGCATTAAGTGAATAGTCTGTTGTGATTGCTCTCTGATGTGAAATAGAGTGAAAAATGACAGCATTTTTTTCCCTTTAATTTATTGGAAATGTGAATGACTCAGTCTTGCTTTAACTTATTTTGTATCTGGTTTATTTGGTGTATGCTCTGGACAAACAGAGTTTTCTCTTTTCCTGCTCCTGGAGATTTTGCTTCTTGCCTCACTTTTTTTCTTTTTCTTATTTTTCTTTTTTTCCTTCTTCTGAAAGTGGAGCTTTGGGTGAAAAGTAGGCATAAACATTTCTGGTATCAGAAACAAATTAAGTTCATTCCCTTTAGCCAGGTACAATTCAACTGCAGAACTCTTCAGAGTCACTCAAAAGGTTCTGCTGATGAGAACTGTATCCAAGCTTTTCTTCCCAGCTCCCTCCTGGGTCTTCCCTGAAAAGCAAGCCTTGAGCCCAAGAACTCTTCCAAATCTTGCTAACCTCCCGTCCTCTTGCCCACCAAAGGATGCAGCTGCTGGCAAGGCTGGGTTTGTGAATCAGCAGCAGGTTGTGGTGAGCTGTGAGGCAGACTGCAGCACTCCTGGGAGCTGGGCAAGGTGGGACCCACGTGGCTCTCACAGATGGAAGCAACCTCTGGACCAGCCCTTGCTGTCCACTCCAATGGAACCTCCGAGCTGAACAAGCTCAACAGCCCTACAGAGTCTGTGTCCAGCCCTGATTTTTGGGGTAGAAATCAGATGACATGCAGCTTAAGGCTTGAGTTTGTGTTTAATTAGGGGATTATCTCAAATCTGAAACGGAGCCGCTTTGAAGCGTGTGAACCAGAGCTAGATAAAGACTCCCACAAACCCCTGCACGCTGGAAATTTATAGGGTTCACCCTGTATGTATTTGCTGTGGCTCAGTTTGAGGTGAAAGTTAGAGCTCAGCTGCCACAGCTGGACTTTTTTTCTGGTGCAAGTTTTTTTTCTGTAGGCTGCTCTAATTTGTTTGTTGAGCAGATCATCTGGAATCAGATTGGCCAGAGCTGGAACCGCTCCGCTCCCTTAGCAAACACACGAGGTCTTGAGAGGTGTCTGCCTGCATGTAATGAAATGAGCTGACTGGCACTTTAGCGTTCCCCTGTGTAGGAGCGTCTTAGGAGTAAGACACTTAATTATTATTAACATTCTAATTGGCATGTGAGTGCGCGGCTGCGCTGGTAGAGAGGGCGCATTCCACGCTTTCCAAACTGAAACCGAGCATCTCCTAAAATCCCAATCTCAACCTCCAGCAGCAAAACCCTAAAGGGGCTAAGCGGGAGGGGAGAGGGAGGGGAGAGAGAATAAAAAATTAAAAAAAAAAAAAAATAAAAAAAAGAAGTATCTATTTTAAGGAAACATTGACGGGAAAAGAACACCCTGCGAAGGTCTGCAGATAAGAATGGTAAGAAGTGTTCCCTCCGAGCGGTACAGCTCGTCCTGGCCGCCTCTGTGCCAGCGTTCGGGAGGACATTAGCCCTTAATGCGAGACATTAGGGGTTTCAATCAAGCCCATTTTACCCGGAGCGCGGTGCTGGCGATGCCGCAGCGCCTCGCTGGCGGCTCCGCTCGCCTCGCCAGCGGCTCGGCCACCACCTAGTGCCGTCCCTGGGAACTGCCTGCCCTGCCACAGCCCCCGGGAGAACCCTGCTCCTGCCCCGGCCCTGCCGGCAGCAGCGGCGATGCCATCACCGCCGCGATGATGCCCTCGCACATCCCCGGCACAGAGGTGCTCCCTGGAAAGCGGCGGATGGAGTTCCCAGCAAGGGGCTTACCTCGGTGTGTGACAAGCGGTTCTGCATGTACAGGGGCTTTTTTGGTGCATCCTTGGCTGTCTGCTGGAGAACAAACACTGTTCTTACAAACACAAAAGAAGCTGGCAACTTAAACTTAAAAATTCTCTGTGTGCAGGCCATCTCTCTGAAAGACCTAATCTGGCCTTTCAGCTGTATTTACAGCTCTCTCCTTCTGCTGATTTATAATAAAAACAGAAGCAAGATCCTTCTGCATTTAGTTTAACACTAATCCTAAAATCACCCCATCCTTTCATACTACAGGAATTATTTTTGCTACTTTTACCCTTGTTAAGAACAGCGTTGCACACTGAGCTGTGTTTACAGAAATCAGTGAGACTTAACTATTCTCACAGTCGAGTTTAGGGTGCCAGGACTGACCTAAGGTCATCTTGCTAATGGAATTAGTGCTGCTTTTCCAGCACCAGTTTTCTCTCTACATACTGCAAGAAGTACTTGAACTCAGCCTCTAAAAGGTGCTGAGCAGCTGGAGCTCCCACCAAAGCCAGTGGCTGTTGGGTTTGTCCCACATCAGTCCAGGCTCTGCTCATCATGTTTATTTGACAGGCAATAACCTTTTTATTGAACCCAGCACATTACACTGATGATCCACTCATCAGCAAATATGATTGCAATAATCACCCGGTATTTATTTAACAGCCAATTGCTGTCTTTTGGGAAAGAGTCAATTTACATAGTTCTAAATTAAAATTAATACATTTTGTAATGGTTATTTAATAAAGGCCAAGATAGGGGACTTCTCTGCTGGTGAGAGGTGAGGATGGGGGATCAGGCATCTGTGTGTAGTACTTGGTTCTGCCACTGACTTGCTGGATGACCTTGGGCAAATCACTTTGCTGCCACATTCTTTTTATTCCCTTGTAAAACTGGTATAATAGTACCCTGGTGCCACGAAGCTTAATTACTGTTTGTAAAGGATTTCAACCTCCCCAGCAAGGAGCTGCATGAGTTCCCCCACAGCAGCCTGCTGACCCTGGCTGCAGGAAATGCACGCAGCTGTTTATCTGCAGAGATGTCTAGCTAGAAACGCATTTGAGGCCAGTGAAGTATCTTTCTTTTAAGATAAAAGAAAACCTTCTTCCTCCTACACTCTCCACCAATGTCAAAACTTCCCATTGCTTTTAAGTGCAAAGTCTCATTTTCTCTGAATATATGTATTCAGGAGCCTGGCCAACCCCCCTTGGTATTGATTTCGATTGATGAGGCATGTAGGAATTCTTTTTCCATCCCCAGCCTGGGCTTTCCTCATGTGATAGCATCAGACTCTCACTCCTTGTCCTGTTTCTTTCCTCTCCCTCTCCCACTCCTCCTTAGGAATATAAAGCATTTCAGAAATGGGACTAGGATTGCAATAAGTTACTTTAATTGGATTTTTTTTTTTTTTAAGGTATTGGTATGCACAGGTTATCTTTAAATGATTTACTGATGTACTGCCAAGCACTGCTCATTTAACCTCCTTCCTGCTCTCTTTGTGTATGGATTCCTCTAACGATACTGGCAAACAATCTTTTAGAGAGCGTGCCACACATTTCTGCAGTGAAAATCCCAAATGGAAAGCTACAGACACTGCCATTGCAGGGATGGCACGTCCCAGTCTCACAGCTTTTGGCACTCAGTCTCCAGAGGCCTGCATGGGCACCCAGCACCTTGCAGGGTGGGCTCTTACCCACCCCCAGCCCCAGGAAGGTAAAGGGAAGCCTTTTTTTCCCTTTCTGCTTCTTTTTTATTCTTTTCCTTTTTTCTTATTTTTTTTTTTCCCCTCCCTGTGATCGTTGAGCCACTCCGACGTGAATTTATGTGTGTAATCATCTGTGTTGTAATTGGCAGCCTGGCATATGAGTCACTAACCAAATTAACTGAAGTTTCCTTTGGGGAAAAATGTAATCAGTTACTACACTCAGATACATTGCACCAAATTAACTCTTGCTGTTTGTCGGGGTTGGGGCTGAGCTGCCTGATGGTTTCCTTCCCCAAAACACAGGGGAGGAGGCCAAGAACAGAGAAGGGTCAAAAGCCCCAAGGATGGAGATTTCTTTCTCAAATAGCTCCTGGAAAGTCATTTACAGTAGTTTCTACCCTAAGAGTTCAAAAATCACAAATAATATCTGCCCCATATGAGGAGACTGACTTTAAAATCAGTAAGATGGAAAAATACATGTTTTGCTTGTTTGGGGCATTTAGTGCTTCACAATGCGAGCTTATGTTTGCAACTCAAATTATCAGACTTCTACTTTCAGTGGGAAAGCAAGCTGAGATATTCATGGAATCACATGGTTCAAGAAGCTGATTTTTTAAAAGCTTTTTTTTTAAAAAATCAAGAAGATTTTTTAAAAAAAATCCACTATTGCAGAACTAAGAGTAAGCTGGTCAGAGTTAGCAACACAGCACTTGTTTGGTTTTTGTCTGCACTGAAATCTATTCAGTGCCCAAATCTAAGCAGCACTGTGCAAATAACTGATAATAACTTTTTGTTTTGTTGGCTGAATTAAAGAAAAAACCAGTAAAAACTTTACGTGAAATATTTGATTTGATTTGAAACGAAATGTCAACCTAGAAATATTTTTCTCAAAGAAAAAAATCAAATGCTTAAATTTAAAGTATCTTAACCTTTCAAGAGTTTCTTCCCCAAGTCTGGTAAATATATCTAGTTGAGCTTGATCTGCAACTGTCAGAATAAAAAATATTCTACTAAACAGGTCAGAAGGGCTGACCCAAGAGATCTGGTCTAGTGGGTGACTGAGGTGATGGAAGACTCAAAGAAGTGATAATTGCTGCTTTACAGTCTCAGGGGAGCTTTACAGCTATACAAACATGTAGGTACCAATCTCTTCAGTTTTAGCCTCTGGAGCTTTGGTATCTGGAATTTTTGGCTTTCACTTCTTGAGGAGTGTTGGTGGAAGGGAAATCCATTAACCAGCATGAAGGGATGTGAAAGGAGGGAATGGTGACTGGGGGACCAGGACAGCTTCCAGGAGCACCCTCCAGCCTCGTCCTGGGACATCCAGCCACAGCCTCCTGGACATTTAAGATTTTCTAGTGACTTCTGTGTAGGACTGAACTTGGCCAGCTAGAGAAGAATGATGTGTGGAGCCCTGTGGAAGAGGGAGGAGGAAGGCTGCTGGAAGAACATAACTAATCTGGGAAAAATCTGTAATTCAGGCACAAACCCCCCATACTGCCCAGGGGATGCCCTACAGCTGCTGGAGGTATAAGGAGAAGATTAAAAAAATTTGGCCCTTGCTCCCACTGAAGTCAGTCAGCTGGTGCAGTGCAACTGAAGTCATGACACCTGTTTTTATTTTAACCTTAAACTCTCTTCAAAAATACTCTCTCTGAAAAGGTGTGGGATTTTTATTTTTTTCCCTTTATTTTCTTTCTTCATTTTTGCCCCTGAAGAAATATATCACAGGTGTCTCAGTACCACTGTGATTCTTTACCATGACTCTGACTTCTGAGTACACTAATATTTCCTTTCTTTTCCATGTTTTCAATTTTTTTCTTCATATATTTATTTTAATAGCTAGAACAACCTATTTTTGCAGTTGGAAGAATGCAAAATTCAATTTATCTCACAGAACACCTAAAATGAATTCAGGCAGAAAGGGGGTGGTGGAAGATTTAGGTCCTGACTGCAAGCTTTTGACTGGAGCCATTTGTCATTTTGCTTCACGGATTGGAGCAATGAAGGTTTTATAGCATGAGCCCTCAGAGTGACAGAGCTGGATGTGATTTCCCACTGTTGTGTAGGGTTTCCTTTCCCAGGCCTTCACAAGCAGCCTGTGCAAATCCATAGCTGCCTGAGGCTGGTGTGGAGAGAGGTTGGGATGGACACAGTCCTACTCTCATCCTCTGTCCTCGGGGTGGAATCACTGGGATCACCTGGGCTGTCCATGGGTACCAACATCCCGCACACAGCACATTCCTGGGAGCTGCTCCGTGCTCTCACTCAGGTCTGCAGGATGGTCCCTGCTGTTGGTGCTGCAGAAATCAGGGGAAATCATTTCCTGGAGGTGTGTTCGGTGCTGGAATCAGGTGAAGCCGAATTGGGTGTTCATTCCAATCTCGTAGGGCACTGTCTGGGATCACAGGGCTGAATAATCCTTTCCAAGCATTCTGTCACTCTCTGCCTCCTGCTAGCTGCTGGCAGCATTGCCAGCCAGGAGGATCAGCCTGCTGGGGTAAAGAACCAGCCCTAATAGAGGCTGTGGAGTCTGGCTTTAGTGGGGATGTGGAGCACAGGGCTGGCCCTATCTTCATGGTGCCATCAGAAATCCTCTTTGGCAGAAGCCTTGGAAGGAGCAGGTGTTGAGGGTGAGTTGGCTCTTTCAGCCAAAGCAGAACTTCCCTGAAATGCCTTTTCAGTGGAAAATGGGGCACAGAGAGCAGTGATGCTGTGATGGTGGGGATGCTTTTTGGCTGCTGTAGGAGTGGGGGGAGCTGGGTGTGCAGACTCCTGATCCTTCCAGTCACTTTCCACAAGTCTCTGCTTGTCAACACCCCCTTTCCCAAAGTTATTTATCTTCCTGTCTCTTGCTGAGGGCTCTTGGATCCAAGCGCGCTGCATTAGTTCGCACCTGCCACATAAACCACAGCGCTGTAATGAGTGGGTGGGCTTCACTGCTCAGAGCTCTGCTCAGCTGGGGTGGGGATCCAGGCTCTTCTCTGCCAGGCAAGGGACAGCAGGAGGGCAGGGCTGGGTCACTGGGAGCTCTGGAGTGGCTGCAGGGACACCTTTCTGCCTTGGCCCTTCCCAGGAGGAGGGGAGGCACAAGCACAGCCAGCTTCACCCCACTGCCACAGCTCTTTCCTTCCTCTGTCACTGTCCCCACACATCACTGCAAAATCAAGCATCTTCCCCCTTCCACTCAGTGCAGGGGATGGAGGCAGAGCCAGGAAACAACAAGGACATGCCTGGGAAATGCTCCGTTGCTAGCACAGCCTCTGTCGTGCTGCAGCTTCCAGCCTGCTCTGTCTGGGTGTTTGTCAGGACGTGTGTGATGCCCTGGGCTGTGAGGGGACAGGGATGTGCCAGATGATCCTGCCCAAAGTGACTGCAGTTTCCCTTCTCCTCAGCCCCTGAGTTATTAGAATTATGCCAGAGCTGCAGAAAGATCTTTGAGATGTGAATTGTAATCGATGCAAGGCAAAATTTGCACTTGGAGTGGTATAAATAGTGCATAAATATCCTTTTGCTGTCTGCGCTGAGGTGAGTCTTGTCTTCAGAGCTTCCACTGTTTTTATTGCCTTTCCCCCCTCCCTTCACAATACTGAATTGACTGACTTTATCTTGGCACTTTCTGTGTCTTGCCAAAAGAACAAACTCAAAATAGCTTTCCAGGGTGCATTTTGGATGCTTTTTTTTCTGTGCCACTGAAAGAAGAGATGGTTGTTCCAAAGAATGCAATTTATTTTACCCACTTTCATCCTGAGTTTATACATGGGCCATTAGCTGCCAGCTGAGTGGTAAACACATAAATGGTGGAGGTAATGCCTACATCTTGGATCCACTTGCTCCAAAAGCTTTTCCCTTCTCCCTAGCTGTGGTTATGAGCTAGCAAAACTCACTTAAACCTTTTCCACCGGCAGAATTAACTTCCATTAATGTTATGAGTGCTTCAGGCAAAAGAGCATTAGTCTGTTACACCTCCTCTGAGAGGCCTCCTCTGCGGGGTTGAACAGGTTGAATGACAAAGCAACCATTGAAAAACCTCTCTGAAGATCTTTCACCAAGAAGGGGGAGTTTTGTAGCGGAGTTTTTTGGGAAGTCTCAGTGCACTTCCCAGATCTTCAGGAGTCTTTTGGCATCAATCTGGAATCTGCAGTCTCTGGTTTTTCTGAGCCTCATCTTTTTTGGTAGCACCGTGTTCCTCTGGAAAAGGCTACTGGTGAGCTGTGCTGGGGGCTTGGTGGTGGAAAATGGAATCCTTAATCTCCCTGAACTCTGATGGTTTGGGTATGAAAAAGGAGGTAACACCTCTCCCTTCTTGTGCCTTCCCTGCCCTAATTTAGAGTGGGAGAGCTGACCTCAAACACCAACATAAAGTGCAGCACAAATATGAAATGTAAATTATTTTCATCTCCTTGTAATCTCTTGTTTTAACTGGTTTTGGTGCAGTGGCTGCAATCTCATCCTGCACCTTTGTAGGTTGGGTTTCTCTGCAGGTCTCAGTGAATTTCTGCATAGTTCCAGGATCCTCAGGAACAGGCAGAGCCCATTTTATTTAGTAATGGAGTAGGTTGTGAACAGGTCTGTTGTTGAAGCATTTATTGTTTTTCAACTTAAGTTATGGTTTCATATAAATAATATATGTAGCTAGTCAATGCTTGGGAAATGCATTCTTTTCCTTGTGAAATATTTATGGACTTCAGTGCCTACTAAGTACCCAGTCAATTTTGAGAATACAGCTCTAGTGAGAAGGCTAGGTTGCCTTTAAAGACTTGTCCAGGGTGGGACAGACCTGTTAGCTGAGAGACACTGGAAATCTGATTTTTTATCTATTGATTTGCCCCCCTCCTTCCCCCTCTCTATGTGGGGTCTGTCCATCCCCCCTCAGATTTGAAAATGGAATTGATATTGGTGGAGTTTTTGTACTGACAGAAAAGACAATGGAATCTTCAATGTCAGTAGGGAACATGTATGGTATGACCTGGTAAAAATTATAATTCATACTGAAATACAAATCTGCTGGGATTTTCACCTGTCAATCAAATAACAAAAATTATTGGAATATTTTCTATAACAAATTATAACCTCCAAAATGCTGTCACTATTCACATGTGGTGCTATTTCTCCCAGTGTAGAACTCCCATATGTGGCTTCTGCATTTCTCACATCTCCTGAGGGAAAATGAGAATTAGTCCAGATATGGATTTACTGGTGGGATAGTCCAGTATGATTTGGGATCATTTGGGATTCTCTGGGAGCTCTCCAGCCTGGGGAGGGGTGTTCCCATGGAAGAACTGCTGTGATTTAAGACACAGAAACCCCATGCTCAGCCTTTACCTCAGGTAATAATTCAACCTCCCAATTCACTGTTGGGAACAGGGCTCTTAGGCTGGATGACAAGACTTTGTAATACATGAGACTTCAAACAAGTGGACACCTGAATTTTATTTTGGGGTTTTTTTTCCCCAAGAAATCAGCTCATCAGCACTTGAAGCAGGGCTGTAGTGGTGGTGAGCACTTTGAAGTACAGGAACAGAGATGGCTGAAAATCTGCCATGATGGAATTCAGGCCTGAACAAAACCACCCTGAACCCAACAACTTGCAAATCTGTTTGAGCCTATTCAAGTCAGTTAATAAATAATAATTTATTACAATAATAATAATAATAATAATAAATTTTTTCTTGGTATTTTTTTTTTTTATTGTCCAGCTCTGACTCCTGCAGGCAGCACTGGCACAGACCAATGACAAGCTGCTTTTGCAACACTTTCTGCAGCTTCCTGCTCTGGTGACCTGTGAATGGGTGATTTTCTCTTTTTTTTCATTTTTCCTTCTTTTTTTTTGCTTAATAAACAGCCCTCACATATCTGTCTGAAACTCACACCATTAAAGCCTTAACTCAGCAATCTAAAATGACATATTTTTTTCTCCTTACCTACATGTCAAACATCAGCCTCAGTAATAAATATTCCTATTTTAGATGTATATTTTTATGCCTTTATCCCAGTTGGATTTTCAAGGCTAAGGGCTTCAGTGTGAGATCCTTGCTGCATGTTTAACAAACAAATAGTGAAAAATACGGTATGCTGATGTGGAGATTATTATACATAAATCATTGAAAAATGCTGTTTTTGAGAGGAGAGAATCACAAAAAGAGTCATTGACCTGAATAAAAGAAGCTCAGCTGTACTCCAGAGAATTTGCCATTTTCAATACATGTTAGTGCTTGCTAACAATTGTAATTTATTAATCCTGTTCTTTCTTCTTTTCCTCCATACTTGCACATTTGATTTTTACTGTAAGCAAGAATTGTATTTATTTTCTAAGAGTGCAAATTGATCTTGTGGTCACTGATAAACACTAAAAGCTACTTGATAGTCAAGATAATCTCTCAAAAGACCCATAACCAAAGTAGGTAGAAAAGACCTCCTCGCTAGATCATTCAATTTTAATATTTCTAAGAGAAAAAGCAGTATTTGCATCCTGAAACAGAGCCAAGGATATTCTGGCCTGATTTGCAGGTCATAACTCTCCTCATGGTCTGTTTGGAAACAGAAGCTCCCTGCCTTGTGCAAATTGATGGAGCTCTGCTGCCCCAAATGAAATACAGCCAGCTCTGCTGATACACTCCAGGATGTAGAGCAGGGAGAGGATTTTTTTCATAATCTCTGGAAAACCAGGATGTCTGTTTTGCTATTTAAATGGGAGCTGAACCCTTGGAAATTATGTTTGTATGCAGAGAAACCAGAAACAGCTTAGAGAGCCCAGGTATCTTATTTTTACCTCCATATCAAGTGTATCTGTAATGCAGAGCTGTTTTTCAGGAGTTATCAGGCCCCTGCTTCCACCCTTGGCATCCCAAAGATCCCAGCTCCATTCTGTGTTTGCCAAACATGAATTCATGACTACAGATACCTGCACGTGCCTACCTGCACCAGCAGATGTGATTGGCTTTCTCCTCATGTCTCTGTTTTCCACATTTTTTGAGTATTTTATATAGCCAGAATTCTGCAAAGGAAAGGACAGCAATTAAACAGAGTCCACGGTGAGGTAATCTTACCTCAGTAAATACCCAGCTCTGATTTGTAAGCACCAGATGTCTGTGTAAAATGGAAGTTTTCTCTCTCCCAACACTTCTTCCAGGTACCTGTAGAATTGTCTTTGAATTCAGCTGCAGTCCCAGCACCACATTTTGTTCTATTTAACAAATGTTGACTTTTTTTTTTAATAAGAGCTGTTTTCTTCCTTTGACAGGTACTCAGAATTTGTCTGAGGAGGTTTTTTTGAGGTCTTCTTTGAGTGTGTTGTAAATGTACTGACAGAAGGAACTGAGTATTTAGCTGATCATTAACTCTTGGGTTTTCCCTCATTTTCAGAGAGCCACTCTCTCTGAAGATGGGCTGTGATGTGTCTGCCAACTCCACTCAAATTCTAAATCTTACTCAGTTTTAAATCTTACTCAGGTTCAGTAAGTCCTGTGCAAAATTTAGGTCTTCTTTAGTCTGGAGATTGTTTTTTCCCTGTTATGTGGCCACGATGAGGTCCTTGCTTGCTGGAACACCAGTCTCTCCCCACTGCTCCTCTTCAGTGCCTGTGAAAAGTATTGGGGGAAAAAAAGAGATGAAATAAACCAGCATGCAAAGAGAAATAATCAGGAAATATGTGGTATATTTCTGCCATATATTTTAGTAAAGTCTTAATGTGGACACAAGAGTACCTGTCTTTGTAGATAAATTTCTGTATTCTTACCATTTATTGAATCAGCAATGTCCCTATCCATTATGTAACAGGAGCAGCTGGTCAGCCTTTCATGTGATGTACAGTTTCCTTTCCTCCTCATAGTAATGATAGAAAAATGCCATTATTCTTCAGCACCCTTCAGCTAATGTTCAGATTGCCATCCTTACCTCTATGTAAATGCAGACTCTGATTTATAAGAATTAGCTTTAAGTAAAGCATTATTTTATACTGGTAGGGTTGGGAAAGAGCTTCTTTCCAAAAGGGAACTTGAACAAGTTAAAGAAACTTTTGTCAGCATCATCTCTCCCGTGTGCCTGAACAGTTTTGGAAAGAGGGATCTAATTATTGGCCTCAAAGAAAGTGAGCTAAAAGTCTGTATTTTACAATCCTGCTCTCCAGCACAGGTACCTCTCTGACCCTCTGAGAGAAGCTGCCACAGCCTCCCTCAATTTTGGGACACCAGAGGATTCTTTAGCACATTTGCAGATTATGCCTTCCTTCACATCTCTCTGGATTTATTTATTTATTATGAATGTTGGGGAAAATTTGACTCCAGCACAAATTTGATGTTGGTGATTTGAAACCTTTCTGGATGAGAACTCACTTCTTTCCACTCACCCAAACCCACAGAGGTTTGCAGTCCTTCAGACCACAGCGAGGAGCAGTCAGTGGCTGAAGGGAGTACAAGTAGCTACAGAGCTGTAGCAAAGGGATCATCTGCTGCCAGCAGTGCAAGGACCTTGCACAATTCCTGCCACTTTCTCTCCAAGACTAGGAGCAAATAAAAATCAACAGCCAGCAGAAGGCAGAGCAGCCAGCCCAGGGACGTTTCCAATATGTGCTTCTGCCATGCTTCTCTAAATGATGGTTTAATGTACAGAACTAAACATCTTTTATTTTATATTAAACAAGCAAACAAACCCAATGACACTTACTGGGAAATGATTGGAGTTTGGGACCTGATTCACAGCCTGGTAAGAAAAATGCTTTTTATTCTGTGAGTATTGGGTTTTTTTGGATTTGGTATCAGTGGCAGCCCCAAAGTGGGGCAGATGTTAAATGTCTGCTATCAGACCAAGGGCTTCCTTCTAAACTGCTGAGTAAAGCTAGCTAAGAGAGGAAAACATGTTTTACCTAAAATGGGGAAGTTTTAGAATATTTGTCTCATCAAAATGAAAATAAAGCTGCTTGTTGAAGGAAGAGCAAGTGAGCAACCAGGTTCAGCTTGCAGCATGCCAAAGCCTGGTGCTGAGGATATTTCTATAGGATTTAGGACACCAGGGTCCATGTTTATGGTCTAAAATACCTCCTTGAGTGGGATCAATGTGTTGAGCACAATTGCTCCTCTTAGATAGGTTCTGACTTCATAAAAATCCCATTTCTTGGGGCAGAGGAGAGAGGATGACCCTGAGGTTGGGGTATTTGCAGTGGCTGCAGGAAGACTGTCAAATCCTTGCTCTGCTTTATTTGGAGCCAACTCAACCTTTCCTGTATCACATGGTGTAAATCCACATCACCAGGGAATGTGCTGACCACTGGGCTGCTGGCTATGCTGGGATCCTTTCCCAATCAGTTTTGTCCATCAGTCTCAAGCTGAGCAGGAAGATTCTTCCCAGAAAGCGTTTTGTGCAAATGATGTGTTTCCCACAAAACATTTCAGTTCTGAGAAATCAGGATTTTCTTTCCCCCTGCCCCACAAAAGAATGGAAAAACCCAAACCCCTCTTGTTGGAAAATGCCTGACTAACACCAGCACTGAGCTCTGATGAGGTCAATTGCCCGCTTGCCTCCTTCCAGCATTTGTGTCTTTCTATTTCAAAACAGTTTGAGAGCTGCTCTTCTGGCAGGAAATTGCAAAAAAGCCAAGGCTGCATTTAAATTCAGCTGCAGCTTGCACCGAGGGCAGTTTTGAAATAATCTTTATATAGAAGATGTTGTCTCAACTACCTATTGAGCACATTGAACCTCCCCCATGCCTAATCTCCCTGCTTTGCACAAAACATAAAATTTATCTCATAAACACCAGAACCAGTACCTAAGAAAGAGGCCTGGAAAAAGAAGCTTTAGTAATAGAAGCAGTAAGTCCATCCCAGAGGGACTTTCACTGTCACATGATGAATAACTGGGAATGTGTATGCTGAGAAGGGAGGGAAGAATTGATAAGGGGGTCAGAGAGGTCGAAAACACAGATTTTATTGGCATTAGAAATGTGACCACTATAAGCAGCATGTCCAGGGAGCAGCTTTCCTAGCCAGCTGATTACTGGTTGTATTCCTACCTCTGCTGCTGGTCTCTTGAAGGGTTCTCAGATAAATAATCTTCCCCTTTGTGCTCCTGTTTCCCTCACTGTAAAGTGCTGTCAGTGGTGTTTGTTGCCTTTGTGAAGCACTTTGAGATCCGTGGGCAAAAGGGAGGTGTTAGAGTTGTTGTTAGTTCCAAAAGGGGAAAAGCTGTAAAACTGAGGTCTGAAGTCATCTTCATATTTCTGTCTTTTTCCTCTTAGTAATATTTTATCTTTTGGGAAGAAACTACTGATTGCAAACTAATGAGCTTGGAAGTGAATTCTGAGTCAAGAGTGAAACCTTCTTGTGACTGAGTTGTGTGCAGGTGGATGGAAAGTCATTTCCAAGGGAGAGAGGGTGACAGTTCTCTGGGTGTCCCACAGGAAAGCTGGGTCAGGGACAAGCCAGGGATGCTGAGCTGTGAGTCAGAAGTTCAGATCCCTCACCAGGCCTGTGCCAAAACTGTCCTGTGGCTGATTTCTCCTGGCACAGGGGCTGTCCTGGGACACATCTCATCTCTGTGTACTGCAGATCCCCAGCCCTGGGCATGTACCCACTCTGCTCCCTCCTTCAGGTCATTGCAGCTTGTGCTTGTGCCATGGTCAGGCACTCATGGGAGGCAGTGCCCATCCTCAGAAGCTTTTCTGTGCACAGCCAGGGCAGGCATAAACAAGAATTGTGTTTTGTTCATGTGTAAAACCAGACTGAAACACAGATAAGGTGCATTAAATAGCAATCATATCATATAATAAAAATCCTCCACATTTTTGCCATTTCTATACATGAATTACTGCATTTAGGTCACAACAAAAAGAACATTTCATGCCTTGGAGCCCTTGTTACTATTGCCATGGGCCTCACAGTAATCAATAATACAGCCAAAGCAGCTGTATTTGGACGCTTTGTTCTGCCATTTGATTCCTAAACAGATTTTTCATGACCAAATTAGAGAATGGAACAAATGACTATTCAAGAAGGCTTGTTATTGAATGAGGTTCTATAGTCCAGTGCCACAGCTTAAGGTCCATATGGAAGCCCAGCTGAGAAATCCAGCACTGCTTTATCAGCAAAGCTTCAAATATTTACTGAGAACAGAAGTCAAATGGGAAGGACTGTCTGATTTAAGCTATGCAAGCATGTAACTACCCAAAGCATGAAAACAACAGTTTTTTCTCAATTTTTCTTGCTGTATGGGTGGTCCCCAGTTTTATCCATAAATAATCTTTTTTTTTTTTTTAACTTTGTAAAGGATAAAGAGGATAATAACCGTACCAGCTTCACCAGCCCGTGGAGAGAACAGCTGAAGAGAGCATGTGAAATTGCTGTGATGAATAGCAGGAGAGGGGAAGGCTTCTTGCAGTGAGAGAGATCTAAGCAGCACATCAGGCCAGGAGGCAAACTGAGAGAAAACTTTTTTGGATGTAACCAAAAGTACAGGTAGGTGGCTAGGATTGAATTAGGAGTGGTGTGTGGTGTTAAAGAACAGAAAGCCAACAGGTTCTCTGTGTGAAAGAAAACCCAAGAAAAATGAATGCATCAAAATACTTGATTTAAACCTTGTCTAAATTAAGGAAGAAAAACTAAAGTGCTGTTCCAAAGAAAGAGCTTGAACTCAATCATAGAAAAGAGATTCTAAAACAGTAACAGAGAACCCTCCTCCTCTTTAGAGATGCTGAAAGAGAAAATAGCATGTGCCTTTCTATTAAAAACGTGTCTTTCCAAGGAGAAAAGGCTTGAAACCTGAATACTTCAAAGATATTAACCCCAGTGTGCTCTAGTTAACTCTTGCAGCGATGGGCAGCAATGGTGGTGTCAGAACACTTGAAAACAGTAACCTGGAAACCTCTGTTTCAGAGGCAAGACCAAGCTGTTCTGTCTGCTACTGAGCACATTCCTGATGTGAATATGGGATATGTGCAAACCACACCTGCAGCATCCCAGCCTCCCCACTGCCCTCAGAATCTGTGAAATCCAGGCAGCTCAGCCCAAGGAGGTACAAGCTGATGAGCCCCTTCAGCTGCAGATGCCTCTGGAGTGTTGGCAGGACTTGCCAAGCTTTAACCTGCCTCTGGCCACACAACACATTCACCTTGTGAAGGCCTCAGGCGGGTTTGATTCTGCTACCAGCACCAATCCAAATGTTAAAGATCAGCACATTGGATAAATATTAACAGAATTTCAGGCCAACAGCTCAGCAGGGAATCGCTGCCATGTGCTGAGATTTCTTCCTGATCTGTAGCTGTCAGTGGTGTGAGCTTGTGTCAGCAGCTTCTTCTCCATTTCACTAGTGACAGCTGTAAACCTCCTCTATCAACAAGCTGGCTTAAGCCATGACATGATTGCCTTTGCTGCCTCTGTACACTTAGCAATCTCTTCCTCCTGCTCAGTGCTTTGGAAGCTCCCATACATCATGGTGGGACACTGACTCTGCTGCTGGCTTAGTGATGAACAAATGTCAGGAAAGAAATGGTAACAGGAGAAAGCCTGGAAAAAACATTTTCCATCAAAGGCATTAGAAAAGTGCAGGAGAATCTTCCCTCAGGTTGTTCAACAGCAGTCAGTACAATGTTGTTTGGGTCATTCTTGAACTCAGGTTTCCTCAGGGAATAAACATGTAAAGTCACTTTCCCATTAAAATATTGGTGGAGTTTGTGTAGGTGACAGTGGGGCCAGTCCTGGGCTGGAATTTCAATACATTTCATCCTCTCTTTAAGAAGCCTGAAACTTCTGGGTAAGTGCATTACCAGAAGAGGTATCCATATACCATTCACAGAAAGTATTATGCATTTCAGAATACACTTGATTTTTAAGTAGTTCTTGAACTCCCAAGTACTTAAATCACTTCTGAAAGTAAAATAGTGACTCTTGAGTCAGAAGCTTTTGAAAGTATTATCCTCTGTGTTTTCCAGTTATGTTCCTCTTCAAGCACTGAAGTGATTTTTAAAGGCACTGATCACCCACTGGTTGTGTTGCTGTTCCTGGCAGTTGTGAGCAGTCAGCACCTCTGGAGAAGCTGAGAAGTTTGGTGCCTTAGTTCATTTGCCTGGATTTTAAAACTGTGGCCTCTGCTTTTATTGACTTTTGAGACAGGTGAAGTTGATAAAGTGAACAATATAAAAAGTGCAGCAGAACATTAAAAAGCAGGAAAGATGATGAGAAGAGATTGCGGCCAAGATTAAAAGACAGGATTTCACTGGGATGTTTTCCTTATGCCAAGACTTCCTTTTTATTGCCCTTTTTTCCTTCATGTGGAGTTGCACTGAGAAAGCTGCATCCTGACTCTCCCCCACCCCTGTATTTTATCATGGTCAGTGATGCACATCCCTGTAAAAAGCACGTCAAATATTTTTGTGGTTAAATGTCACCTGGCTTGGTGGAAGCAGAAGCCTCATGTACAGGGCTTGTAGGAATGAGTCATTTTATAATGTGCAGTCTCTGCAGCTCCCCCTTGTCTGGACCTGTCCTCCTGCTGAACCCAGCCAGGGCCTGTCCCTGAAGTCCCTTGTGAGCTGGGCTGGAGGCTTTGTGCCTCAGCACCCTGCACTGGTGTCCTGGCAGCCCTTCTGCCCTGGGGCTGCTCTCTGCCTGCAGCTCCTCCTGCTCCCACTCCTCTGAGGCTCTGCAGGGTTTCATGGTTGGTTTTGGAGGTCTGGACAATCCTGCTGCTTGGAGCTCCTAAGTTAAACAAGGTCAGACCTGGTTAGTTCTCGGATGGAGTGACCTCCAAGGAAAACACAGGTGTTAACCTGCGGGAAGTGTGATGGTGATTTGGGAGGTGGCTCAGTTCCCTCACTCAGGATTGAACTGGTCTCTCCAGGGCCAGAAAGTGCAGAACTGGCAGAGATGACAACTTCCAAAGGTCAGGGGAGGATGGAAAACCAATGTCTGTTGTTTTCTTTGCAAGGGCATGAGGAAAAGTTCCTGCCCTAGAAACAAGGCACCTCTGGTGGGATTAAAGAAGTCAACAAAACTCTGCTTCTTTAAAACTGGGAGATCACCCTTTGAAAAGATCACACATATGGGATTCCAGGTCAGAAAACATCTTTAGGCTACAGATTCTTTTTGCAACAGGTCTCCTAATATCTCTCTTCCACTCATGGTGCATTCCCTGCCCACAGGATCAGTCTGTGCAGTGCTAAAACAGTGAAAATGGATGGGACAGCTTCTACCTGCCTTCCTCACACTGCTGATCTAAGAACAGTTCTCCATTATGTGAAAGGAGAAGAATAACTACTGAAAGGCTTTTCATCCCCACCAGGATTAAAGCAATTACTTCCTGTTCAAGGCCAGTTGTTTCAAGTGCCACTTAGAAGAGGTATAGGAGAAATCAGGTCTGTTGGAGACCCAATACAATCTGTGGCTTGTCTTAGATTTTCATGTAGCAGGTTAACTTGGAATGAAATCCTCATTTTTGTCTCATCAAAATCAGTTTGCTCTTTCATCATTTCAGGTCAAACTTTCTTTTTGCTTAGCACTTTTTCTAATTGCCCAAGTAGTCATGGATGAGAGTTCCTGAACATCAATCTTTCCACCTCTTTGGACTCTTTCCAATGTATTACACCTGGCTCAAAGCTTCAGCTCTTTATATGAGAAAAGATGCTGTGGTTCCTTCCACTGAAGCTGGACACTGATCTCACTAACATCAGATTTTCTCCTGTGAAATACCTTTCTCAAATCAGCATGTTGTTGCAATAACATGCCCTAAGGTGAAATCTACTTGTAGGGTAGACTTTCTTCTTCATGAAGGAGAACTTTTTCAGGACTATTGCTGATATTCCTCACCTGCACAGTCTATTGATCATTAATTTATTGCATCTTTCTGTGGGACAGTGCTGAATGCATGCTGGATTATAAAGTATTGAGTCACTGCTCATTACTGATTTATTGAAGCCTGTAGTGGGAACAGAACAAAACAGTGCTAAGCCTGTTTGAAAATAAAGCCAAATGATTGGAAAGCATATGCTCAATGTGAGTGCCTCTTTAAATGTTGACCCAACAGAAGGATGGATTTTACATCCTTAAAGATTTTGCCTTAAATCATAGGGGTCATTATTCAGGGTTTGTGTCACTGAATCAGTAGCAATGAGCTATTTCTGATCTCCCACTGATGGCATTTCCCCTGCAGACAGGCACTTGGGTGCTCCATCTCATCTGCTGCTTCTCTTGGTTAGTGCTGCAGTTCTTCATGTACATTTTTGCCAGTTGCAGCTGGAATTGCCACTTCCTACTTGAGAGGAGAAGGGGGGAGCAAGTACAATTTTTAGATTTTTTGTGGGTTTAGGCATCTTCATGACAGCTTTACTGAGTTTGCTCGTATTATGCTCTTCCTGGCATTTCCTCCTTTTGAAGTCATTAAAACCAATTTCATATTTATAAATAAAGTGTCCTAATGCATCTAATATATGATGAGGTCTGGCTGCTGCCTGTTTTTCTTTTTAATGTTTACGCCAGGTGCCTCTTGCTTTCAAGGAACTAAGCAATGAATAAATTTAACAGATATTTATTTTAATTAGCCCCCAAAGAGCTAGCAATGAAAAACACTATCAGAAACATTCTAGTGCTTTAGAAAATATAAGACTTCTTCACAAAGCCTCTACACAGAATTATAGAACAGCAATAAAATCAGCACTTGCATGCAGAAATAGATTGTTTACACAGGGATCTCTTATGAACTGGCATTTATTATGATTAACTTCTAATCACACAAACATTTCCACACACGCATCTGAGCAGAGCCACTGAAATCAGTGGGACAACTCTGCTGCCTGACATTAGGTACAGGCATTAAAGTTTGTGGCATTAGAGCTCCATTTGTGTGTATCTCTAAGAGCTTTGCCTTCTCTCAGAAGGGGGAAGGAAAATTTATATTCCAGATTGGTGTAATTACTGTAGGACATACAATATTGGCAAACTAGATTCTCTGAATGTCTGCAACATTTCAAAGTAGTTTAAGATAGAGGCTAAAGGCTGACAGTTTCTTATTCTGACTTACATTCTGCCCCCTCTGCTTTTGATTCTACATTCAGAGCTGCCACAAGAATGTCAGCACTGCAATAAATATGCATTTATGTAGCACCTTTTTTTTTGAAGTTTTCTAAACACTTTACAGACAGCCCTTTATATTCAAAGATCTCAAAGTATTTTAGAAATCTCTGTTAGTATTGTTTTCTTTCTTTTACTGAGGGAGCAATGGGTGTGTTTCCAGGGGAGTGACTGGTCCAGGAGCCAGTGCTTTCAAATTAGCTAAATTAGAATTCTCCTACAAAAATTTTCTCCAAAAGGTCTCTGAGGGAAAAAAATAAAGTTTTTACTTCCATCTTGCAGTGTGCTGATATAGGCAGGATTACACAGGGCTAATAAACCTCATGTGTGAGGAAAATTCCTATCAACAAGACACACAGTAATTGTGTCTGCCCTATGGCTGGGATATTGGGAAGAAAATCCAAGAATCCTGGCTCCAAAGCTGTTGTAGGTAGATCATGAGGTTGAGGGATGAAGTAATTCTGCACTGACTCTCTCCCACAGGTCAGTTTTACACGTGGCTTTGGGGGAGACTGAATGTACACTCTGGAGTCTATTTTTTGTGTCTGGTTAATCTGGGTTGCAGCTGAATTATCCCCAGGATGTCCAGATGATAGAGCAGGATGTGTGCCTCCCGAAATATCCTCAAAACCTGGAGCACTGGGGAGGGGAGAGCAAGGACCTGCACACGGATCTACAGGAACCAGCCTGCAGTGCTGCAGCCTGTCCCTTTGGTGGCTGATGCTCTGCTCTCAGGTGGCACATCCCAGGATCCACAGTCCTTCTTTCAGGACTCACAATCCCCAGGTAATGGAGCATTCAGGGTCTTCCCATTGTAGTGATCCAATCCCTGAAACAGCCAGCTGAGGAAAAATCCTCCCTCGTCTCCCCACATGGATATTCCTTCGTTAGAGACCACTATAAAGCTACAGAAATACTCTCTTCCAGCAACATATTCCCCATAATGTTGTTATGGGAAGTGCCTTAAAAGTGGCAATCAATTCTTCTTTGAAGTCATTAACAACCAAAATCGAGTGCAGGAGTCGGCGTGAGAGGGCTGGAAACACGAGAAGATTTAAAGTGTATCTCTTACATGTGCTCCAGCAGAGAGGAGGGAAGAGATCCAATTGCTTTCTTACCCTTGGAATTTCTCTGTTGGTTTTAATAGTCTGATACCCTAATGACAAACTCCACACACACTCTGGGGTATGTTCTCAGCTTAATCCACGGGGATCCATGTCTGTAATACTCATTAACGTCAGGGAGCGTTAGGAGGAACATAAATCTTTGCTCACTAAGATGTGAATCTAGACTCTGATGTTCACCATACAGCATCAGCTGCTGACTGAAGAATAAGAGGAATTCCAGCACCTAGAAAGTCTCCTTGAGAGTTCCTAGACTAAACAATCAATCCAGCCAAAAAAAATCAGGGATGAAATTTCTACTCCACACTTTTGGTTCAAAACACCAGCTGTGATAGAGAGTGATGCATATCCTACGGGCAGGCTCCAGCTCACACAGGATGTCCATAAAATCCCTGTGAATCCCCAGCCAGCTAGACAAGCTCTCTAGTTCCACCAGAAACCCTGAAAAATAGATAAGCAGTGCATTTGTCAGTTAATTGTTAGTGCCATACGGCCCAGGAAAACATCACACTGTGCACATACATAAAGAGGAATTTGGATGCCAAGAAATTAGAACTACTCTATAACAGACTTCTGATTTGTGATTTCTTTGGCACTGAGCCTAACACAAAATCACTGTGATTTCCAACTACAAATATTTTTGGAACCACCAGACTTGGCCCCATGTGTATGTTAAATGAAATGAATGTTCAAAATCCACAATAAAACTCCAGAGGGGAGACTCCGATTAGAATATTAACATTAATCTTAGGAAGTCACTAGGAACCATTCAAGCTATAATAATAAATTGCAATAAAGAAGGAATATAAGGGCTTTTTTGCTGTCTGTTCAGTAAGCAGGTGTTACTGTGAACACTCTAATCTACACAGCACAGAAGTGAAGTGGTTGCCCTTAAATTTTCCAGTTGCATAAAATAAATAAATGACATTACCATAATATGTACAACAATCCCTCTTAGAGGAGCTTAAGTGTAGCTCAGGGACTAGTGCAGATACTGAGATAACGTAATGCAGCTCCCCAGGATAAGACTGGAATGTTTTCCAAAGCAATCCTTCTCTCAACAGCCCCAGAGGCAGGAGCAGGAGCCTGAGTTCACTCCCTGTTTGTGGTGAGAGCCATCCCTGGGCCACTTTGCTGGTGACAGAGTCCCTGGAATTCACCCTGGAAAGTCACAGCTGTAAGGACATGATGCTGCTCCAGCAAGGGGCTGAGCTGACTTGCTGCTTGTACTGATCTTTGATGTTATTTGGATCCAGGTTGAAGTGCTTAAATTTAAATATCTGAAATGAAATAACAGTCATGGTTCCATTGTGAAATAAAGAGTCATTTCCAAAAGCAGCTTCCTCCCACTGCAGCAGTTAATCAGGACTTCCCAGCTCTGTCACCCAGATGATACAGACAGATTTCAGTGTTCAGTGTTAAACCTTTGTGTTTAGAAACTTTCAGCACCACCTTTAACATGGCAATAAAACTGTGGTTCTCAGTGTACAATCTTGGCTTGCAAAATTCAGAAATAAGAATGATCAGGAGCTGAACCAAACCAAACCAAACCTTTGACTTTGATTGGAATTTTTTTAGGTTTGGTGTTCTGAAATTTAATTGGTGACAGAAAAAGCTTCTTATTATCACTAGAAAATTGGACTCAAGTGGGACTAGCACAGGATTAATTGTATTTTCACTAATAGGTGAGAAATGAGATGTACAGGAATTTCCTAATTCAGTAAAGTGCTGCTTTCCAGTTCAGGCACTGGCTCCCAGCGGTGAACATATTTCTTTTGTTCTGCAGAAGTCATTTTTCCCACCTGGCTGTTTTGTGGTGTTCACTGTATTTCTGATGGAACTCAGATTCCAGGAAGTCTGGGAGCTCCCAAAGCAAAATCTGCTCCGCAGGATCTGTAGCTCAGTAGCAACAGCAAGGAGTTGGAAGCTAATCCACGCTGAGCTGGATCACTGAATCTTTTGGGATTCCCTCAGAGCTTGTCAGGAAACAAACCCCAATCCTGAAATGCAAAGCATCAAGACTCCTCAAGGAACATTTTTGATCACACAAGTCAAGCAATTCACAAAGAACTGACCAAACTCTGGCTTTAGTGTGTTTGTGGGTCCCTGTGAGGAGTTTTCAGTGTGCAGCCTCGCAGAGCAGCAAAATTGTCCTTCCAGGTATGGCACTGCTCTATTAATAGTCTATGAAGTACTAGGAGCAAATGAAAGACACTTCAGATGACTCTTGAAAAATGAATCAGTATCTGCTCTGAAATTGGACCCCAAGTATGGAATAGGATGTGTCTGTGAGAGATTATTTTGGGGCCATATGGTTTCTTACTCTGCTCCACCCTCCTTTTCAGGAGACTAACCAGTCCCAGCAGCCTGTACTCACTGGAGAGGGATATGGGCATCTTTTGGGAGCAGACTTTGTTGGGCTGTTAGGAATTTTGCTCTTTCCTAACAGACAACTGCTCTGCTAATGCCTCCTGACCTGTCTTTGTGGAAAACCCTCGTGCAGGGAGAAGCCCTTATGCGCCAATTCTTGTCCTCATCCTACAAACAAGTTGCTGGTTTTTCTCTTCACCACTCTGCTTTTATCTCCTGTCTGTCCTGTCTGACACATCTCTCCTGCTGGCTGCTGGTGGGACCAGCCTGTGATTTGTTCCAAGCAAACACATGTGCACCGTTTCCACCATTGTGTGGTCTCCTGTTCTGAACTTACCTGTGGGTGTTTACTTTGGTGCCATGACCTGGTATTTTGTAGCTCTGTATCTTTTTTTTTTTCTCCTTCCTTGATATTTTGTTCCCCTCAGCCACGATAACTCCTCGTCAGAAGCCGCTGCATTTCTGCTTTGATCGTGCAGAGCGCACTGTATAGCCTCGGGTAACGCAGCGCTGCTTAATACAGATGAAATAGCTACAAACCCTCTCAGAAGTGGGGTTTAAAAAGGGATACCAGTGAAATCAGATCCCTCTAGCTGGACAGCAGTCTGATAGCAGAACAAGGGCTGTTGTGGTATTTGGCAGCCAGACAGTCTTTATTGTTATTAGATGAAACAAAGCTTGTGATCTTTAGTCCTTGACCTTCACTGCAGCAGCACACTCTTAATCAGACCTTAATTTAACACCTAACATGGGCACAGAAAGGCCCAGCCATGGGCTGCTGGTTTAATTACATATGGCTGATATCATCCAAACAAATTTAACCTCATTGCTGTGTGCTGGGCACGGGATGGGAATCGCCCTTCAGACACAGCACAGCCCAGCTCCCAACAGAAACAAACAGCAATGGGCACAAAGTTGTGTGTTCACTTAAAAAAGAAATAATTACTCCTCTGGATACTTTGCAGGTGACGTTACAACCTTTTCAGGGAGAGCTAGAATCAGCATGATTTACTAAATCTGTTTGCCCTTTATACTTTCACTCTGGCATTTTAGGTATTTCTAATATTTAAAGATCAAGGCTCCTGCTGATGGGATTCTCCCATGCACATTCATGGGATCTGTTGTTGTGTAGTAGCATCTGTGTAGTTGGGTAAGAAGTAATATTTATGTGTTTCATGATAAGATTTTCACATTTTACTGCTGCTTTGTGCTCAGTTCTTCACAAACTGACACAATATTTATTTTTGACATTTAAATCTGAACAGTCATATTTTTACATGTTTTGACACAAAATTTGGGTTCTTTCTGAGTTAGTCTGGAAATCTGAAAACATCCAGTCTTCTTTCAGAAACAGGATTGTTTTGATTAATCAGATTTCACTCAATTTTTTTTCACCAAAACCACCATCAGCAAACCAAATGCACAACACTGTAAATAATCTGCAGCTTTTTAGTGAAATCCCAAATTTTCCTTGAAACCCCAGTTAAATACACAAGATTGTTGTGAGCATCATAGGTTTGCTTGAAAGAGATTGCCTTGAGTGTGCAAGAAGTGTAAGGCTCTGGCAGAGCACCTTAACAAAAACACTAATGAGTAAAAATGATATAAAATATTAATGAGCAGCAAGATCTTGGTCTCTGGGATGTAGAAGACAGAGGTTCCACTGTCAGTGTTTGTCACTGGCTTGCTGAGACCCTGCTTGAATCACGTTGCTTCTTCTAAATAAAATTTCTTCTGTTGCAGAAGAAAGCAGGACCTTGCCCATGGAAGTGCTTTTAGCTTTAAAGGCCAGATCACTGCACATCTTCTCTGGTGCTTTCAGGGGCTGTTTGAATGTGAGTTCCAGCTGGACTGGTGAGTATGGGTTGATCCCCACAGTCCCAGCTTTGGAAGGGGACAAGGCCTTTGTGTGTTTAGTTCTCAGCTTGGTTTCTCCATGGTGGCTGCTGTGTAGTCATGTTCACTCTGCACAAACTTTCCATTGTAGCCCCCTTACACTGACTGAGCTTTGACTGAGACAAAAGAAGGACTCAGTGTCAGAGCCACGGTGAGGCAAGGTTTAATCTCCAGCTGATGCTGTACTTAACCCAAAATCAATATGAACAGCAGGTTGAAAGAGACTGGAAAGAGAATCTCTGTGACAGGCTTACGCTTTTTAAAAAACTATTTCAGTTTATCTTGTGCAGCTCTTTTGTATAGGTAATTCTTTCTGTTGCAGGGTCTGCTGAAATGTTCCCAGGCCTGGCTGGAGGATCAGTGTTGCTTTAAAACCTGAATAAACAGTTATACGCCCTGGTAGCTTCAGATTCAGTAGCCAGAACAAATGACATTTTGCATGAATTCTTCCAAGTGAATTGCTCTGTGACCACTGTAGGCTTTTGAGTTTTTGACTCATGATATAGAACACTGTTAAAGCTTTTCTTGAGGAGCTCTGAAATGCCCTTCTTTCACCACCCTGATTGTTTCCCCAGTCAGTGCAGTTAGCTGGGAGCCCAGTACGGTTTCACTACTCCTGTGAGTTATGTTTTGACTTGGGGTTTGGACTTTTTTGTGATTGAATGTTTTTACAGGGCTCCCTGTGACCTCACGCGAGGGCAATCGCTGTGTTGATTTGCAGGAATGTAGATGGGCCTGCAGAAATGTCAGGGTCTCCCATTAAGATGTTTCTTTCACCTCAGCAGGGGGACTGGGTTACTGGAGTGCTGCTACTTCGATGCCCTGCAGTCAGTAGCACAGCACCAGAGCACAATTGTCCTGATGTATTCCAGCAGCATGGTGTTAATGTGCCATTGCTGCTCGGCATTTCAGCACCAAGGCATCACTTCTGTGCCTACAACAACACGGGCAAGTGGGCTTCTGCTTTAGGAAAACTGCCTCAGTCCCTGCAGCCGGGTTGTGCCCTGGGGTAGGAGGATACAATCAGCACTTTTCCCACCGTGCCTGGATGCAGGAGCTGCTCTCAAAGTCCTGGAGCAGGACATTCTCTCAAAGTCCTGGAGCAGGATATTCTCTCACAGTCCTGGATGCAGGATATTCTCTCACAGTCCTGGATGCAGGATATTCTCTCACAGTCCTGGATACAGGAGCTGCTCTCAAAGTCCTGCAGAGCCTTTTTCACCCTTTCTCACTCTGAGGACTGGCTCCCAGCTCAGTGGAAGTCAGCAGCACACTTCCATTGCTCCGGGATGCCTCTGGAAGAAGCTGGGTCAGTGCTGCATTTCCCTCTTTCACAGGCCTAAACCTTTGGAATTACATTCCCAGAGTGCAGTAAATGTTCTGTAAGTGCACTCATATGTGCAGTGCAATGTGGGTGCACTCACAGAACATGTTTTGACTGCAGTTCTCTTTCTGTTGGCATTTGTCTGTACCATCCGATGAGTATTTGCTCTACAAAGGCACCTAAAAGAGCAATTATATTTTCCAGAAAGTCTTAGAAGTTCTCTTTAAGGGCAGGTATTTGTTATGCTGGGGATTGAACTCTTGCAAAGAAAGCAAAGCTTTCTTGATAAAGAAAAGCAACACACATTGTTCACATTTTTCCTGATATTTTTTGTGATTCTTACTGTGCTTAGTGTTCTTCTTAGGTGTGGAGTTCCCAAAGCTGGATGATTAGAGAATCTTAGCTTGTGTGAAACTCAAAACAGGAATTTTTGAGCTTTCATTATTATAGAGAAAATCTTGGGGGAAAAAAAGCATATGGAAAACAAATACCAGAATGCTAAAAAATTGAACCCAAAGTCATGAGCTAAACTGATGCAGTATTGTGGCATAGAGACTAATTTAGTCCCAGGTTCTCACTAAAATTGATGCTTATTCATCAAAATAAAAATATTTTTCATTTTATTGCCTTAAGTATATTTAATCCAACATCAAAATGTTTTTGCTTAAAATATTTTTTCAATGTCACCAATATGACATCCTATATGAAAACATAAATTTTCATTAGGAGTGAATTTGATACAAAATTAAATATTAGCCTTATTCAGAGGTACTTGTATATCTGTGTGGGTGTGTGGGTGTCAGTTTATGTCCATGCCTTCTTATTTTGAGTTAATACTGGTATTTTTATGCCTGATTCATGATTTTTGAATGCTTGAGCTTGGCAGCACTGAACATCTGCCTTAATTGTAGGTACTAAGCTTCTTTGAAATTCTCACCTAAATTTAAAATTTCAGCCATAAAAAAATAATCCTGTACCAGACATCCACTTGCCAAATGCTGGGCTATAAATTACAGCCATTTCTTTTTATTACAGAGTTATACAGTTAAAAAAAAAAAACAACAAACCCAAACACCTAAACCCACAAATCTAATTACACCAAATGTGCTCCTCGTCCAAAGCCGAGCTCTGAGCTCAGCCTAGCCCCAGCTGGGCCGAATGGTTTAGCTGCAATCTAAACTTCTGTAAAAACAGAAGCTGAAATAGCAACACAACAGTAATGCTGTATTAGCCCTCTAGGGAAATATCTAAATAAGCAGTAAAAGTAATGAAACAGCATTTATGGCCTTTATGTCATAAATGTATTATTTGTAAATAAAAGTAAAGTGGGTTCTCTGTGGTAAACTGGCACACCTCTGCTCCCAGTTCTGCTCCCAGTTCTGCTCCCAGTTCTGTTCCCAGCTCTGTTCCCATCTCTGTTCCCATCTCTGCTCCCATCTCTGCTCCCATCTCTGCTCCCAGCTCTGTTCCCAGCTCTGTTCCCATCTCTGCTCCCATCTCTGCTCCCAGCTCTGTTCCCAGCTCTGTTCCCAGCTCTGTTCCAGTTCTGTTCCCATCTCTGTTCCCAGCTCTGTTCCCAGCTCTGTTCCCAGCTCTTCAGGGCATGCCCTGGGATCAATCCAAGCTGGGGATGAAGGGATGAGGAGCAGCCCTGAGTGCTGGGCTCATCCTGCAGCGTGGGCAGCAGGTGAAGGTGGGATCCTGCCATTCCCACCTGGAGCACTGCATCCAGCTCCTGGCTTCCAGCTCAGGGAAGAACCTGCTGGAGGAGACCAGCCACAAACGTGCTCTGAGGGCTCAAAAGCTTCACCTGTGAGGAAAGACTGAGGGAACTGGGGTTTTTCGACCTGGAAAAAGCTTCAAGGAGACCTAATTGTGGCCTTTTGGTACTTCTGAGAACATTGGGGTAAAACCCTTGAGCAGGTCCTGTTGTGACCATGTAACACAAGGAGTGCTTTGTCTTCAGCAGTGCTTGAAAGGCAGGGAGAAGGGATTTGACTCTCCTAGCACAGGAGGATGGATCTGTGCACTTTTGCATGCATTTTGCATTTCCCTGGTAAACATCCCTACACTTTGAAAAGTTTAGCCCAGGAAATTATGTAAGAAAAATTGATTTCTATTGAATTTGTACTCGGTGTGTGAATCCTGTTTCAGGAGGCCTTTTAGAGATGGTCATCTCCATGCATTTGCCTGTTTTGGTTCCTAACATGAGGCAGGAGTTGTGTTTTATTTACTGACTATACCTGGCATAGCCACAGGCAAGAGAGAGAAAAAATACAGTGGAGGCATTAATTGTTCATTACAAAGAGCAAAAAATTGTGACTAATCATGGCACAGCGCTGCTGCTAATGCATTCGAAACCTCCCCCCACCCCCCCAAACCATATGGGGGTTTAAAATGTAAATACAATTTGTAATTGAGAGCAGCATTTTATTACTTGCTTTTAAGAGGCACAGGACGCCTGTAACCCTCAATATGAAATTTCCGCTGGCTAGAGATAAATTCAGCTCCGTGTTTTGTTTTTGTTCCCGCTGTGGCGCCCGCCTGGGAAAGGTAAGGGCCGGTCTGCAAGCGCTCAGGCTCTCACTCAACACCCAGGGAGAAGTGGCTGGGAGCTGTGGTTCCCAGTCACACACTGCCTTCCTCACAAGCAAACACACTGCAGAATAAATCCTCCGAGAAGCTGAGAGCTGCTGAGCTTCACCGCCTGGGCTGGAGTCAGAGCGAGCTGCAGGCACGCAGCCCTTGCCTGGATTTGCTCCTTTCCAGGACTGTGCTGCCTAAAAGCAGCTTTCACTGCTGGCTGCAGTTATTTCTCTATCAGCCTGGCAGTAGAACCCCAGAAATGAGGCTGTGGCTTGGGGTCTGTTGTGCTGAGTGCTGCACAACTGTGGAACAAGGAGCAAGCTCCTGGCACAGGGAGAGGCAGATGTGAGAGGCAAGTGACAAGAAAAATACACAGAAAGAGGATGTGGGGCATTTTTCTCCTTCTGTGATATGGGAGATGTCACAAGGATATGTGATTTATAGTTAGGTCCTTTAGGGAACCAAACACTCAGGCTGTATTTGACTTAAATTAACCATAGCAGGATTCCACTTCAGACTTTCAGGATTTTAGCAGGTTTGGGAATGCAAAGTTCTTAAAAGGAGATGAAGGGTTTAGAATGGCACCAGCAAAGATGTTACTCATGGGTACCTCTGTCAGCCTGGAAATAATCCCCTCAAACTTCCTGTCCTTCTCTTTTCTGTCAGCTCCAGCTCTGGGAAGCAGCGTGAAAAGAGATCCTCGTAAAGAGCACAATAATCCTACCCTGCAGCTCCTGCAGGACATGGGCAGGGAAAGGAGAAAAGGAGAAAAGGAACTTGTTCACATTTTGGCTGGAAGGACTGGTTACCTCCACCTGTGCAGAAGTCAGGAATGTCTAGAAAATTAAAGCACAATGAGGGTACAGGGATTTAAACAAATATGGAGAAAAACCTCTGGATTTTGAGGTAAGCCATTACACCAGCTCATGTGCTGGTTGCTCATTTGTAAAAAGGACAGTAAAAAGTGGGCACTTCCAAGAGAACTGTAGGGGAAGGTTTAGGAAACTGTCCAACCATGGGTGCTCCTGGGCAGAAGAATTCACATCTCTGATAGAATTATTAGGTCTTATTTTTCAAGAAGGTGAATCATGTTCCACAGTTCTAGGAAAAATACAGAAAATAATCAAAATAAAACCAGAAGTGAAATATGTACTGCTATGAATGGACTAGGCTGCAATATTGCAAGTTTTGAGACCTTGTGAGGTGCCTCATGCCTAACAAGGTTTAACTAACAAGGTTTAAATCAGGAAAGTATTAATTGTAAGAGCAGAAAGGAAGGCAGCCATGCCAGTGCCTGCCACTTCAGTGAATACAAACTCATTCTGCTACTTCAAGACTTCTCGGCTGAATTAATGTGTAGGACATAATAACAGCCATGCTGAGAGTGAAATATTCCCTCTCTCATTAGAAACCACTTCTGTTCTTGTTGAGCTGTATCCTCCCACCTTCATCTGCTCTGGGTTCTATCCAACATTATTTACAATAATTGTATCCACCTTCGCTGTTGGATTTCTCAAAGGAATTGTGGCTAAGAGGGATAAAAGACGTCTACACACTCAGTGGCTTTTTCCTTAAACAAATCAGGAAGTCAAGCATGGTTTACAACAAGAAAGAGCTACTTGAAGAGCTCTGGGGTGTATTTTTTTTAACCACTTAACGTTGCAGGACACCTCGACATCCTATCTTATACAGGAGAAACTAAAATTGTACATTCTCTCAAGTAGATAAGTGAGTTGATTAAAAAATCCCTGAGTATCCAAGAGCTCCTACTGAAATCTCAGGATACATAACACATTCCTTGACCTAAAGACTGGAGTAAGGTAATTGTAGGAGTAATGTTCCCAGAGTTTGTCCTTTCTTCCATGATCTGTCAGCTTGCTGGTAAGAAGCAGGCAAACTGTCCAGGACAAGTGTGGAGTGATGACTGGATTTGCTAAAGGTAGTTCTTTGCACCTCTATTAGCTTTGAATGTTTCCTTTTATAAAAAAATAGAATTATAAACACCCAAAGCAGGATGACATGCAACTTTCTTGCACAGAAACTCTTTGCATGTCACACTGAGAATGCAAATGACCTCTCTCTCATCACTAACTCACATTTATCCACGTGGGTTTCTGCACAAGTGCACAGCTACAGTGGCTGAATGAGTGAAGAGGGGTTGGTCATATACAAACACATGAAACAAGAGATAAAAATAGGGTTTAAACAAGCTGTACATTTACCTGCCTCACTGAAGTGGGCACTCAGCAGGCAAAAGAGTGTCTGGCTTAATGAGGTTAATGAAAATTGGATTTTCTTCTGCCTGGCGTGTTTAAGAACCTTAGGTGAGGAGTTCACAGCAGACTTGCCTGGGGGACTTTGTTTGCTTCTGTGCTCTCAATAACTGAAACATACATGTGATCAGAGAGTTCTGAATGGCTTCCTGAAGTCTGAAAGTGAACACAAAGAATTTCCTGGGTTATTTTGCATTTTTCCTTTCAATACAGAATGAGTTCAGTGCCTGTCACTGATGAGGGAGAATTACTGACTCACCATAAGAAAAGTAAAAACTTGAAAAAGGTGGTTATTTGTTAATTCTGTCCTCTGAGGAGCTGGTTAAGTTTTTGGCTCCCTGTGGGAAGTTGTGGTGGCCCTGTCTCTGCAGTCATTGCTATTACCTGTATTCCAGCTGTTGGTGGAAGTTAGGCTGGGAGCCACAGTTATTCATGGTGAGCATCTTTCACTTTAGATTCCAAATATTTTTCCAAAGGAGATTTTCCTCAATGCATTGCTCTGTACTTTTTCAGTGAGGAGGTGCACGATGTCCACCCACAGCTGTGCAGAGCACAGCCCTGGAAGTGCCTTTCCCAAATGATTTTGAGGACAGAGTGTTCAGCACCCCCCTTTGCAGGGACCTGGCTCCAGCTGGCCCTGCCTGGGCCCTGCTGGAAGAGAGGAGCCAACAGCTCTTCTCTCCTCCACTTGTTTTCCTCATCAAGGAGCAGTTTCCATCCCTGCTGAGGGGACAACAGGTGCTTTGTGGGGCTGTGTCACCACAACCTGCAACCCACTAGTGAAGGATGTACCTCCACCTGTTTGCTGCTCCTCCTTTCAGGAGGGATTTTGGCTTCTAGAAGCCTTGGTCTTCACTTCACGATGTGGGTCAGGTTTGTCTCTTACAGAAGCTTAACCCTTTGTGCACCCAGATCATTTCAGTTTTGTCTGTTCTCATGTTCTGGGTTTTAGATTTTGGGATTTAGAGAGTCTCTGTGTGGCCAGGATGTTGGAATCACAGCTCGGATTGCTTTGAAACTAAAAAGCTCAAGTTAAAAGTATTTCCTTCACAGACAAGGGAGGAAGGCTAGTTCCTCAAGGAGTAATTCAGCCCACCTGAGAGGCAATTATTACAAATTATTGTTATTTTTCAAACTTATGTCCTCTAAAACATGACTTTTGGGGTGTGCAGTCCTGCTTTTGGGATACTTGAATGGACTAAATGGGAATATGCCAACGTGTCTGAGTGTGGCATTTGCATTTCCTCCTGTTTGAGTGACTCTAGTGTGTATTTTCAAACTACCAGGGGATTTTGTGTTGCATTTCTGAGTACATTGGGGTTGGCTTGCATGCATACATAAGTAATGTCTGTGTTTTGAAGTGCCAGGAATATAAAATGGGTTAGCAAGAGAACTGAGTCGAGCAGCAGGTCGAGACCTGTCACAACAGGGTAATCCATCCAACAGAACAAGGATAGCTTGGGGGGTCCTAAGTTAAAAGAACCTGATTAGTCTCAGCTCAGAGTAGGGATTACCTCAGACTGGAAAGGCAGGAGCAAAGGCACTCAGGCAGAGCTCTGGGTGCTGGATCTGTGGTTTCTACCCACAGCCACCAAAGTACTCAGGCAGTAAGTCCCCAGTGAGTCAGTGGGAAGGTTGAAGGTGCTGAAGCATCGTTGTGAACGTGTCTGTCTGTTTTCTGAAGAAGAGAAAGTCAGGATCCCACCCAGAGGTCCTTTACTGGCAGGATGTGCTGTCACCCAGTGTGACAACTGAGCCTCCATAGCCAGGACAATCCTCCCTGCTGCACATTTCACCTGCAGCTCCTGCAGTGCAGTGGAACCACAGCTTCCAGCACGATGGACAAGCTGATCTTCAAAGCTCCCTTCCAACCCAAACCATTCCATGACTCAGCGAATGCTGTGAAGAATCCAGATTCTGTCCTCAGTCTCATGGTTTGGTCAGTCCCAAATAATCCCCCTTTTTCTAAGAGGTGACAATGGTTTTATGCTGTTGTTTGTGAGGTCAGAATTTGTCATCTTTCTTAGTGCTGTGCTCCTTTTCATAGTTTTAAGGCAGGTTTAGGCCTGTGGGTTGTTTCATTAGCACAAACAGGGGAGTTTGTTTCTATGCCATGTGATGATTCCCCCTTAACAATTTTTTAGAAAAATGCCAAAGGATTGAATTAGGAACCTGTGACATTTACAAAAAGTTGTTAAATGCCTTTGTGGCTTCTGGATTTACAGCTACTGTGCTGGAGGGATATTACCATTTTCTACATGCAACATCTGCAAAGCAATGCCAAGCTGCAATATCCGTAATTTCCAAAGTGACTATTTCAGCCAGAATTTCCCACTACATTTAAATTCTTGAATCATCCCTCATTTGGAAGTCCTTTTTTTAGTGCTTTTTTAGTAGCCTAAAATCTGCTCTGTACTCTGAGGTGGTACTGCTGCCTGTGTCCTATTGCACTCTGTGTGTGTGTCTGCAATGGAGCATCACTGGCTCCAAATCTCAGTGTGATGTGACCCAACCAACTCTGAGACTCATCTGCAATTAAACCACAAACACCTGCCATGAATTTAGTCACTGGGTGAATATTTAGATACTGTTTTCTGTAAACAAAATTGGATTTTGCTATGCTGAATTTTTTTTTTTTTTTAGATCCTTACATTGTAAGATTTTAGGTGAACAGTTCCAATTGCTTACCCCAAAATTTTAGGAAGCTCCACACCATATTGTAAACATTTGCAAAAATTATGCATGTGTGTTGGTACAGACAGAGATTACAAATGCAGCAGATTAATTTAGAAAATAAGATCTCATCCTAACAGAAAATGGCATAGTAGACCCCATCAAAAGCTAAATAAAAGAAAGAAATATTCAAATAAACTTTTGATAGAACCGTTTGTCCAGTCTTGTTCCTTTACTCTTTAAAAGTTTAAGTGAATGTAATTCCTTTCTGTGGGGATACCTGGCCAGAATGTTGGCAGATGTCTAAACCTCACCCAGTTTCCCAGAGCTCTTTAGCTTTTCTTTAACCTCTCTCCACTCCTGACTTCTGCTTTGCTAAACCCAAACTTCCCAGCAGGGTTTCTGGCCAGGAAGAACAGGCTTTGTCAGGAGAAACTAATTACTTTCCCATCAAACCCTATCTTGCAGGAATAATGTTGTGATCTGTCCCACTGCTTCCAAGGCTTCCCAAACAGTCCATGCAGAGGTGCTACCCCTGGAATGAGCAGCAGCATGAGGAGGGAGTGCAGGACCTGCTGGAGTGGGGAACACGAGGGTGAGTCCACAGACTCCCTGGCTCAGTCACTGGGGGCTCAGTTCTGTCACTGAGGAATCCCTGGCTTCAGTGCCTTGGCCAACATGGGATTGAAACTGATGTAGAAAACTCTATGGCCTGAGTTAGAGGAGACAAAAAGCTGGAGATGGTTTTTCTGATGCATTTGTCTGTAAAAGTCTAGTGGAAAGTATGGTGGGTTTCATTATAATCCATCAGCTCAATTATTTTTGTTACTGTTGTGTCTCCTGTGTTGGTTCTGCTGGATGGATTCATCGCCAGAATAATCCATTTTCACCTGTTGTTGCCCAAGGCTTCCACAAACAAGGCTCATGCCTGCTTTTTCCACTGAGTATCTGGGCAGGATGAAGTAGACAGGGAATAAAAATAAAGAATTAATGCAAAAGGCTGGGATTTTGCTGCCTTGTGCTGTAGCCTTGTCTAGGACAGACTTCCCATTGGGCCTATAGATGCAATTTTGTGCTTCTGCTCCCTGTCTGTGGAACAAGGAAGGAATAACAACATGTTTCAACCTTGTGGGTGCATTGGGAAAATAGATTGAGCCTTGGTTTTGAAATACACATCTACTGTGGTAATTAGAACAATACAATTGCAAATAAAAACAGGAAGAAGAAAAGTACCTAAGCCACAAAAGGATTTGTTTGATGTGCAGCAAATGAGATATGGGACCACAGACTACGTGAAGAAGTTAAGAGAAATATTGAACAGCTGCTTTGCTACACAGTCCTACAAAATGAAATGACATCCTGCAGGACACCAGTGCAGGTCCTTCACTGCCCAGGAGGGCAGAGCTAGGGTTGCAGGGATTGTAACAGTGCTGTTGTTTCCTTACTCCCAGGAGCTGCATTTTCCACCTTGATGGCTTTCCTAATGCAATCACTCTTTATGTGATGATTTTTTAGAGCCTGATTCTTGCTCGTGTAAATCAGGACAACAACTGATTTACACTCCAGCAACTCCAACCAAATGATCTCAGTGCAAATATTTTGGGAGCCACAGCAGAACCAGGCCTGCTCAGTATGTAACCTTCTTCTCCAAATTCTGCAACAAATGCCCATGCTGGAATGGCATGTAGGTATCAGATGAAAACACAAAACAATGACAACAGTGCATTTCTCAGTAGCCACATCATATTATGTCATTGATGTCAGATTGAGTTATATTAGTCTGCTTTTCATTATGTTGTGTTATGCCTTTTGACATAATGCAACACGCTGTAAGTAACATAAAGTGACCTCCAAGTATAAAAGAGTACACAGTTTTTGTCAGATTAGATAGTGGCTATGAATTCTCAGAGAGGGAGGGGTAGCTCAGAGAAGGTGGGTTTGCATCCAGTGTCCTGAACAACTAATGCACAGAACTTAATTAACAGTTACAGCAGCCCTGGCTGTTTCCAAAATGGTGTTTGTGTCTCTGCTCAACAGAGAGAGGAGATTCACAGTGGGATTTGCACTGTTTAATTTATATAAAATTCTGCAGAGGTGTCTGTAATAGCTTCTTTTCTGTACCTGTACTGCAGGAGCTCTCTACATGGTGAACATAAGATTCACTTGCCTGAGATTTGCTTTGTTGCCAGGCTCCAAAATGCAGCATTGAGACCAGACTTGCTGAGCAGCACGGGGTAACCTGTCCTCTGTATGAAGAATTTAATCAGCTACAGAGAGAGCGACTGTACAGAGAAAAGAAAAGGGCATCATCATGGCTCTTAAAAGAATGGGAGCTCCTGATAAATTTGAGGTGATAAAGGAAAAGTGGGTGGTTCAAGGCAAGTTGCTAATTTTCTTTGGAGGGCTTGAAATCCATCTTATCTTGGTGGTTCTGTCTGGTGGCTTTGCTGGAATTAGCTGATGTTCTCCCCTTAGTGCCTTGGCTTATAGTCCTGACCCAGAGTTTGCTCAGCTCCAGGACTGGCACAGAAACTGGAGTCCTTTAGTGGGAAGGATGGAATGCAGCTCTCCTAAAGGTCAAGGCATTGTTCCCACCTATTATCAGGATGTTCCCAAGCCAGATTAACTTCCACAGGTCTCCTTCTGAAGGCATCCACTCAAAGGCAGGCCAGGAGACTCTGTGGGCAGGAGCAGAGCCATGCTGTTCTATGAGGTTAGTCTCAAAACTTGCAATAACCTGCAGTATTCCCAATACTTACAGAAGTATTTACCATACATTTCCTACAGAGCATATTCAGCATTAGTGGATTTTTTTCTTGCTGCATAAAAAGGCCACATTCCATTTATCACTGCATCTGGCATCCCATCTCCCCACAGGGATTGTCCCCAGGACCTCTTTAGGGGACAAATTATTTATTTTTGGTCCCCGTCTGCCTTTTTAGATCATGAATGTTGTACAGATCAGAAACATTCTCATGATCAGTCTCAAAATTGCAAAGGAACCTGAATACATTTGATGTGGGCTTCCTGAGCAGTAATAGATGTGGAATCTCACTTAAAAAGGTCTTTTAAGATTAAAATTTAACATTACTGACAGGAATAAAGTGTAACATTTTGTGTGAAAACGTGGCACAGGTGAGCACTTAGAACAGCACAGGAAACCAGAACCCAATGTGTCATGTGCATTTTATCATTTCTCCACCTATAAATGTAGCATAAATTATTATCTACCTAATTTCCAGGTACACAACATTCCTTTAAGGGATGTATGGGATGCTGCCCTTGTTCATTAGGCCATTAAATATCAGAGAATGAGCAGTTACCTCTCCTGAGCAGTGAGCAATAAACCAGCTCCTCTTTCCATCCTGCCAAGAGACCTGTGCAATCAGACCCCTGTGACACTGACACCCACAGTGCTCTGCAGGACTGCACAGCTCTGCCTTGAAGTATCATTTCATGGCATCAGAGAGTCCAGAATTAAACATGAAACATTCTGCTAATCCTTGTTAAGTTGACAAAGAAAGCTGTTACCCTGTACTTGATCAGCTCCTAAAGAAAAGTGTTCCCTTTGGTAGGACATCAGACTGTGCTCGTGGCCAGGCACAGAGACTCAGCACTGGGAAATCTCACTGAGATTTGCAGCCAGGCTGCATCTCAGGAGACTTCCTATTATTATTTTCTTTACTAATAAATCATTATGTTGTCTCCTTCACAGCACAGAGAGTTCAAATAAACCTGTCCCTGTGACAATCTGACTCTCTGAAGGAGTGTCCTGTTCTGTTGAGTCATGTGAGAGGAAAATACAAAGTAGAAAGACAGATCAAAAAGGGGTAGCAGAAAGGGCCCTGGAGGCAGACTTAAGTTTGGTATTTAATATTTCAGGTAAAATATTCACTTAGCATCAATTATCTTGTTGGGCTCTTTTTTTATTATTTTTTTTTCCTCCAAATGAAATTGCTTTCTGAATCAGCCAGCTCTCTAATTACCAGATTGAATGATTGAAATTTTTAGGGCAATTAAATTCAAGCCTTTCTTTTTCAGTCCTTATGTTATTCCCCCCTTCTCTCCCTCCCCTCTCCAGTCTGGAGCCTTTCTATAATTTGGAGGCAGTTGCAGAAGCAAGCAGACCTTTAAAGCCAAGATGTATGTCTCCCTTCATTCCTCTGTGGATTTGTTTCACCACTAAGCAGAGAGGGTTCTGGTCTCTCAGGACATGTGCATTACAAACACACAGCATTGTGTGGGTTTCATCCCAGTGTGTCATGTCATTTAAAAAAACAGCTTGGAAGGATTCATTTAATATAGAAATTCCGTGAAAAGATAAAGATCAATGCAGAAAATACAGGCACTATTGGAAAATGCCTGCAGATCAAGCTACAAGACTAAGGAGCAAATTGATAATAACAATGATGATTGATGGTATACTAGATAAAAGAAAACAAAACTCCCAATAAAACAATACAAAAGTCTGTTACCAGAGCTGCTAGGACAAAACCATGAAATAGTTGGGTGAAAGGATAAGAATTCTTCCAAGAAAGGACACAAAATGCACAGGATGGAATCTCAGGCCCAGTGGACTCAGTGACAAAGTTGCTGCTCATTTGTCTCTGTTTTTGGGATTAGGCACTGATCCTGCAGAATGAGTAACCACATTCTCACATGAAGGTTTGTGAGCTGTTCTGTGGATTTCAGTGGGACTATTCCTCCCTAAAAATTAAGTGGATGCTTAACAGCTTTGATGAATCAGGATCTAACCCAGTGAACACAATACATCTTTATCACAATGACCATTGGAAATCGTGTAGGATTTCCCTCAGAAACCTCATCCTGAGCTTTTCAGGTTTCCAGACCTAGCCTAGGACACAACCCTGGGGCTGCTCTCCAGCAGGCACTTGCAGGCAGAGGGGCTGAGGGATTTATTTTCATGCTCTGGTACACTGGGGATTGGTATAATGTCACTAAGTCAGAACGATGAGCACCAGGCTAATTTCCAACGTGCATCCACGGCAATTTCACTAAAGCCAGATGAGCTTTATTATGCCTATTTATTACTTAATTATCCCTGTAGGTGTTTGAGGTGCCCCACAACAGCTAAAGCAGTCCTTGCCCTGAAGAGCACGCAGTCAGATCTAAGATTAGAGATGACAGCACTGCAAGGGGCTGGACCTGGAGAAAGAACAAGGTCCTCGTTCAACCAGAAACTTAAATGCACATCTGTCCCAAAGTTCAGTTCACTGGTTAAGCACTGCTGTGACTCAAGGATGGGGTGACTGACAAAGAGAAGAATTTCAGATGCAGCTTCCTGAAAAACCTGCTGAATTTAATGCTTTGGTGTTCCTGTATAGAAAGTCTGAGAGCCACAGATCAGACATTTAGGAACCATGATTTCATGTCAGTGGAATTATGCAATTTCACACTGGTTAATGTTTTGGCCCATTGCAGTAATTCCAATGGATGGAATGTGTATTAATGTCCATGAGCATTCCCTGGGAGACACAGCCCTCGTGGCTCCTACGCTGCCTCCTGTTTCCTCCTGCTCCCACTGCCATATTCATTACCACACATCTCTTTTTTCATGCTTTGAAGTCCATGACTCTCCACCACTTTGCAGTATCTTGGGATATGGCCCCAGACTTCAGGCATGTTTATAGATTCAGGGAAAAGAGACCTGATCTGAGTCACTTTATTGCCATTTGCAGAGCTGTGCTTTTCCACCCTCCAGGTATAGAAGCAGTTCTGCAGAGCCTCAGAGGTTTTCTGAATGCCTGCACCAGGCTCTGGGGCTACTGAAATGGCCAGGATTTATTGCTGGTTTCCCCAGCGTTTTCCCAAGGAGTGTGTTTCCCTTCCTGCTTTTTCAGGATGCCATGTCCACTTAAAATCTTCCAGTGCATGCCCTGTGTTCATTATTTAGCAGTACATGGGAAAACCCCTTCAGCTCCAGCTTGCTGTGAGGGCTGTACAATTGTATCCCAACTGCCTCCTCTACTTATCTGCTGCATTATTTCTGTGAAAGCAAAAGCTGTGCATGGAACAGATGCTTGGAATGGTATTGGGATCCAATTACTGCACTTTTCCAACCTTACATCTATTGTCTAAACTTGGAGCAGGCATATTTTTATTCCTTGGTGACACTATATAAAGAGACAATTGGCATTGTGTTTGCTGGCTGACTGGTTGGCAGAGAAGGGGTGGAAGGAGCAGCAGCACCATGGTAGGTTTTATCCTTCCCCATGCCTGTTTATCTCCCTATTTCTTTCTGACTCTAATGATTCAAGCAGAGCAGGAACGATCACCCAGCATCCCATGAAATCTCATTTTAGCATCACATCCAGAATGCAGATATACCCCACAGAGTGAGCTGGGAGCTCCCAAGGACTGCTCTGCATGCATTTAACAAACGAGGAGGGCAGAGAACGTAGATGGATGTGCAGAAAGGAAGAGCTTGTGCAGCTCTGTCCCACATTCACACACCTGGCACAGCTGGTGTGAGATAGAATTAAGGTCTGCTGTGGTGTGATGGGGACTGAGGGAAAGGGATTGCTCTGGAACTGTGACTGTGGGGAGAAGTAGGAAGCACTGGAGAAATTTCTGTGTCTCGCCTTTGCCCTGCTCACTGTTGGTTTTTAGCTCTGGGACTCCACCAGCCACCTCACTCCATGTGATTCCAAGGAGCAAAGAACTCCTGCCTGAGGAACCGTGGGCAGATTGAGCAGATCTTTGTCTCCTGCAAATTCAGGGGAACGACTATAACAATATTAGAAAAAAAACAAAAAAAAAGAGCAGGTGATTTTGTCTTTATTTTGCTCCTTTTTGCAGGTCCTTTTCAGGCTGTCTAAAAGCAATGCTGCCCAGTGGCTCCCTGGGGCTATGGAATATTTGATTGTGGAGAACACCAGAGAGGGAGTTGTATATGAAAAGCTTTCTCAAAGCTTACTTCAAACTTGATCCTATTTAAGCAGGTGATGAATGTGATCCACGTGCTGTTCTGAGCAGGGCAAAACCACATTCAATGGCATTTCTAAAATCCATGCACAAAACAGGTTCCAGTTTCAGCCAGTGCCAGCCCAGTGTCAGTGGTTTCACACTCAGTGTTTCAGAAGGGACCAGTGCCTTGTGCTGATTATGCCTCTTCAGGTGTGGATTTACAGATTTCTCTTTAATCAGCCTCAGTAAAGTCTGAGCCAGCCCTTTTGTGGGGTGGGGGACAAGTGCTGGGTCTTAGCTTTTCTTTTTCCCCTCTTTTTTTTTTTTTTCTTTCCAAAGATTTCACTTATCAGTTTTTTCCCTGCCTGCTTAGTTCAATGACACACCAACACTCACTGATGTTTGAAGATATTCCAGGACATTCTGTGATGAAATGCTTAAGTTAGGAGACGTGAAAATATAGTGAGAGACTCGTCTGTCTCCTGGCTCCCAGCTCAACTGACGATGCTCTGTGGTGGTTCTTTTCATTGTGCCTTTTGTTTTGGGAAAATATCTTCTGAGGTACCTTACCATACAGGGACACATGAAACAGATTTAGAATGGAAAGAAAAAAATAGCCTTAATGAAAGAAAGCTGAAGAATATCTTTACATAAGGAAGTGATCATTTTTTATTAATCAGAGGGAAATGTATATGTAATTATGCTAGATGAACTCTGTGGGGAGGTTTTTTTCTCTCTTTATGATGTCTTAAGGGATTTATAAATATTACAGAGGTTTTATAGCATCATAATATTTCAGATGTGCAGTAAAGCTACTTTCAAAGGATTAGTGCAGACAAAGCAGCATAGTAAAAAATAATTACAAGTCAGCCAGTGCTACTAGGCTCTGACATCCAGGGCTGATGACAGTGAGAGAGGCAGGGTTCAGGGAGATAATTTTTCTAACAAGAGCAGACCACACAAGTGCTGTGGAATGGAGTTCTGAGAACTGTCTACAGCTCTCCGTTTATTCCAGGGAATTTCAGACAAGCTGGGTCTGTGATGTCTCCCCGCATGCTCCGTGTTGATGGGGAGAAGGAAGGGCACAGGCACAGGGAAGGAGGGGAAAGCCTTTTTCTTATTCCCCAAACACTCCCGTGTTTGTTCAGTTCGGGTGACACCTCGCAGCACAGAAATAGCCTGCATTGTGCTCAAGTGTGCTGTGCGGGCTGGAACGTGTCACCTGGGCTGGCACAGGCACTGCCCCCAGCACAGCCACGCTCACTGACCCCTACAGCTCAACTGGGGCTGCCTGTGCCACTGCTGACGGGTGTGAGAGTGAGTGTGAGTGTGAGTGAGTGTGTGTGTGTCTGTCTGTGTCCCTGTGTCCGTGTGTCCCTGTGTCCGTGTGTCCATGTGTCTGTGTGTGTCCCTGTACCCCTATATCCCTGTGTCCGTGTATCCCTGTGTCCACGTGTGTGTCTGTGTGTGTGTCCCTGT
>NC_031787.1:2819164-2900112 GCF_001522545.3 Parus major | reverse complement strand
TGGGGGCGCCGGCCCCGTTTATATAGGGTTGGCGCGGTGATGTCACAGTGCTGTGGTCAGGACAACGGTGTGACATCTCGGCCATGGATCACCCCAGCGCTCAGCCCCTTTGTGCCATCACGGCCCCACCCAATTCAGGGATCACAGAACTGGCTCATCCCTGAAGATGAACATGGCCGGGAAAAGCCTGGAAATAAGAATCGGAGCTCAGCCCCTTGCAATCAGTCCTTCCCTGGAGCAAGTGGCAGCACATCAGGAAGAGTGCTGGTGTCACCAGCGTAAAGCCCCCGGCTCCCAGGACGCTGCAGCGGCACCAACTTCAAACAACCTCTACCCTGTGCCAGAGAAGATCCCCCAGAGACAAAGGGAGGTGAAGTTCCTCTGTCTCTGCGGAGCTCTCCTAAAATGGCTGGCAAGGACTGCAAGAGTTTTTTCTTAGCAGCTCACCAACTTTTGCTGGGCCTCTGTTCTAAATAAATCCGGATATTCCAAAGAGAGCTCATGGTTGTCCCACTGCTCTGGTTTTGACTGCACCTCTCTTCCCAATAGCTGGCACATGCTGGGTTTGGATTCAAGATGGGGATGCTGTGGTTTGGTCAGGGGTGGTTTGGTTTCTGCTGAGCAGGGCTTGCCCTCTTCAAGAACTTTGCAGTGTCTCTTGGTACGTGTTTTCCATTGGGAAGGGAGGGTTGAGATGGAAAGAGAGATGCGAAGAATGCATTAGAAAACCTGCACTGTGTCTCTGTCCGTGTTTGTCAGGTGACCATCTACATCCTGGATGGGGATGCTGTAATTTCTAAATTTTTTTAAAATTAATGTATTTAACAAGTCAATTTTTATTGTGCCTCTCATTTTTGGCCACCTTCATCTTCAGCTGAACTTTCAGTGCACCAAATTTCTTGCTACAGTGGCAAGAAGCATCTCTGTATTCTTCTCCTGACCTTGATTCCTTGTCCTTTACCCGTCTCATCTCACATCAGGGAGCAGGGACCTTCCTAGGGCAGATCCAGGAGGATATCAGGACCCTAATATCATATCCCTGCCTGGGACGGGTGCCAAGGAGATCCAGGAGGGTTCAGTGTCCAGCTCTAAGTCCTGGGACACCCTGTGCCATGCTCCCAACAGCCCCGATTTTCAGGAAGGGGCCACAGGAGCCTCCTGGCCATCGGTTGGATTTTTCTTCCAGGAATTTGCTGTGGAGCTTGTTTCTGTTTTCCTGTTCTTTCTGAGCTCCCGTAAACATGGCATGGAGCTGGAAGAGGTGGGGTGGGGGCAGAACACACAGCTGGGGAACTCTTGAGGGGTGCTGTGTCTCTGGCACCCTGCTTTCCTTCTCTCCCTTTCGTGTAGCTGTGGGCTGGGATGGAACATTTTTCTGGGGTAGCTCACGGTTCCCTGGATCCCTGCCCTGAAAGGGGAGGGCCTAGAGCGAGCATCTCTGCTCTGCCCTGCCCCACGCAGCCAGGGTGTCCCACAGAGCTCCTCCAGACCCCTACTCCTGCCCGCCAGGGCGTTAATTAGCGAGGTTTTAATGAGGGAGGAAGGAACGGCATTCATCAGGGAGGGGATGGCGGGGAGCCGCTCCGAGCCGAGGGGGCGAGGCCTGAGCGGGGGAGCGGGGCCAGCGCTGAGGGGAAAAGGGCGGGAAAAGGCTCAGCCCTGCTGAGGGGAAACGTCGGGAAGGAGAAGACAGAGGGATATTGTTGGGGAAAAGGGAGACACACACCCCGAACGGTGGCTAGGCAAAGCCCAACACACTCCACCCTGCATACGCCAGCCCCAAACCCAGGGGAAGCCCTGGCTAAAATCCAGGAAAAACACTGCTGAGGATCCAAGGAATCAGAGCCATGATCTGTGTGGAGAGTGTCCCTCACGGGAGGAACCTGAATGGAACCGAGCGAGGCTGGGGCAGGAGGGTCAGAGCGAGCAGAGAAGGGGAACCCTGTCCATGCCAAGGCCCAGGGCAGCCCTATCCCAGGAAATGGGCAGGGAGCGGATCCTTGAGCTGCTGCACGTTTGTGCTGTCCTCCCTCAGCCGGGAACCCCCTCATTGCCCGGGGGGAGCTGGTGGCAGTGGGGAGTGGGAGAGGAAAGAAGCGGAACACAAGGATCTGTCCTACAGCCACATGGACTGCGATGCCGTGTTCATGGGCTGTGCCAAATGGCTGCCCTGTTGGGAACAGAACCAGAAACCTCCATCAACATCCTAATTTACTGCTCCAGAGAAAGAAAAATTCCAAACTTTAATTCCAAGGAGGATAATTTAATATCTCCTTGGCATCTGGAGATCTATTACCTGAATCCAGTCATGAGTTTCCTTCAGGTCTCTGCCCTCGAGACCAGTGAAACAGATAGTGGGGTTAAACTCTTTCTCACTTCTTAAATCTGGATCCTCCCATTCCATGAGAGATTTTTGGTTGCCACAGTCTTAACTTGCTGTGAGGCTTTAAGGATTAGAGAGCCTCCTACTCTTTTCACCATTAAAGCTGTGGCTGCACAAGTTTGCAAACAATGGGGCTACCTCTCGCCATGTGGTCTAACATTTTAGAAAAAGGGGCCATCGGTCTTCAAGAATGGCCCTGTAGTGTTCTTGCACTAGAACTCCTTTGGCCTGCTTCTGTTCAACATCCACATAAAATTCAAATTCTTTTTCCCTGTTTGGAAGGGCTAGGGCAGGTTCCTCAGTTCATCTGCTTTTTACCACTTCAAAGTTCTGTCAGGTTCTTACCGGGCAGGAGAGCAGTGCTATAGGGAGACATGTGTGGCTCCAAAAGACCTGCCTTTAACAGTGACTCTCTAACTAGCTGTAATCCCTTCCTTCCCTCCCTTGAAATAATGTATTGCTTTTTAGATAGCACTTGTCCTGGTGGCTTCAAAGTGATTTGGAAGGTTCCATATCTCATTTTCTACATTTCCTTGGGACTGCCCACACCTGTGGGTTTACTTCAGCATAGGCCTTCTCAGACCTAAAATGGTGGTAGCTTCCTTATCGCCTTTCACAATATTAATTCACCTGGCTCATGGGTGACAGAAAGGAAATGCAGGTTCTATTTCAGGATTTTAAGAGGTGTTTTAATTGTGTCCCTTAGAGAATCCTTCTGGAGCAGAAGTGCCAGTGTGCAATGAACGGGGACAGGGAGTGAAGAACTGACTTATGTGATACGGGAATGTGTCTTGCTGGGGATCCAAGGCAGCCAAATTTCATCCAGAAAAAAAAGGCATTAAGTTCAAGCCTTTGGAAGCATTTGTTTAAGTTATGGCAAAGAAAAAGGGCTTATAGCAGTTAATATGTTAATCATATTAACCTTAGAAGGTTATGTTTCTCGAATGTTCCTGCTTCTCTCCCCTGATTGATTGTTATTTGTTGCAGAATTTTGCATATTTCTAACTCCAGTGGTAGGACCCATGCCCTCTGACTCTGCCCTCAGGCCTACCCTATATATTTTTGTGTCTGCCCATAGTCCTGGTCTTTGGAGTTTGTCCCTATACTTGTACACGGTTTATGGGCATTGTCCCTATTTTATTTCTCATTAAAGTGTTAATTTTAGGAGGACACAAACTCTGTCATACAATTTCCTTTATTTGCGCCACAATTCCCTGAAGTCAAAGAACCCTAAAGTATTAAAGGTACTGGTTTTCAATGGGATAGCATCCATTTTATTCCCAGTAATAGGCACAGAACTGGATTTGAATACAACTTCCGATTCAGCATGGGAATGTAGTGGATAGAACACCGATGGTTTTCATGTTGCTCAGCAGGGCTTGTCCTGTTCAAGGACTTTGCAATGCCCTATTGGACAATCCGTGTCCCATGCTCTGCCAGCAAGGAGACGAGACTATCACCATTCCCCTCCTCATCCCTGTGTCCCATTTTGACAAGAATCTTCCATCCTCTCTGCTCCAGAGGGTGCTGGAGTGCCCACATGGAGCCCCTTCCTAGTTACTGTGGAACTGCTGTGCGCGGGGGTGATCCATGGCCGAGATGTCACACCGTTGTCCTGACCACAGCACTGTGACATCACCGCGCCAACCCTATATAAACGGGGCCGGCGCCCCCAGCTGCCAGTGCAGTTGCGAGTGGACGTGCCGTAGCCATGGGTGACGGTGGCGTCCTAATAGCTGCACTTGTCCTGCTGCTGGCCATTGTGGCTGTCTGGTGGGCCGTTGGCCACTGGCAGCCGTGGAGGCAGCAGGCAAGGAAGCGACGTAGGTTTAGGCCCAGAGGCCCATGGAGGAAGCGGGCAGCCCCTGTGGCTCCCGGGTTCTCCAGGCCTCGGGCAACTACTCGCAGGCGGCCAGGTGCTCCCGCGTGCCCTCTGGAGAGCTCCTGCAGCTGCGGTCCCTGCATGGCAGTGGCCCAAGAGCTGCAGGAAGTTATGACCCAGATCTGGGCGCACAATGGGACACCTGTGCCGCTCTACTTTGGGATGTGGCAGGCACTACGAACACAACTGGAGAAGTTGATGAAGCGAAGCCACCTGCCCTGCTGTGGCTCGTCCAGCTTCTCCAGAAGCCGCCATCCCATCAGGAGGCTGCTCCCACCAAGTTTGGCCATCGGTGGGAGAGCCTCAACCCTTGCAAGGATGAGAAGACCCGCCATCCCTGCAAGAGGTTCAGGCTGTCAGAGGGTGTCCATCGTGCCAGGAGCCTCTGCTACCTCTGACAGCCTCCATCTCTCGGAGAGGCTCCGCTTGACCTGTCAGCCTGCAGAAGTTGCAGAGCCCAGGGACAGGTCTCCCAGCTCCCATGGACCCTTGGACCTTGACAACATGGGCACATCCCTGACCACTGACGTGGCCAGGGAAAGCCCAGAAGTCCAAGTGGGAGCCCAGCCCGATCCAGGGGAGCCATACCAGGAGCAGCTGGAGGAGCAGCAAGTGTCCTGGAGCCAGCAGCTGCTGGACCACAGCTCCCAGGTCACGGTGCTGGACGTGCCAGCTGGCAACAGCCCGGGCCTGGTTGAGGAGGCAATTCCCCAGAGACCAGGGAGTTTCCTCCATATCCAGGATGCTGCTCCCATACAGCCACCAACAACCGGTAAGGATTCTGAACAAGCACGTGAGATCTAAGGAGCTGTCTGAGGCTCCCATGGGGCTCTTGAGGGCCATTCCCAGGCCAGGCCAGGCCAGGCCAGGCCAGGCCAGGGCTTCTGAGAGCAGCCTAGTCACTGGCTGTTTTCAGAAGCCCCTGATGCCACAGCTTCAAACAAGCCCTCTCTGCTTTGCAGCTGCTCCTGAGACCCCCCTGCGTGAAGCCTCGGGCTGTAGCCCCGGCCGTCCACACGGGCAGAGTCCAGCCCAGGACGGCGGGGACAGCGACGGTGCCGCCTTGTCCCGCTCCACTCAGGCTCCTGCAGCCGCCTGTGCGCCCTGTCCTGGCCCAGCTGTGCCGCTCGCCAGCCCGACGGCGGAAAGGCTGTGGCCGCTGTCCGGCGCGCAGGAAGAAGCAGGTGAGAGCGAGGTGGCCGGTGCTGGCTGGGGCCGCTGCACTGGCGGGCACTCGGGGGGTTGGTTCCTGGGCGCGAGGCTGACGGCTCGGTCTTGGCCGCAGGGCACAAGAAAGAGCTGTGGGAGCTGTACCAGCTGGGCCCGCAGCTGGGGAGCGGTGGCTTCGGCACCGTTTTCTCGGGAACCCGACTCTCCGACGGGAGCCCGGTAAGTGGCCGGGACGGCCGGGCGCGGCGGGAGGGCCGGGAGCGGCGCGGGGCAAGGCTTGAGCTCAGTCCCCCTCTCTCCACGGCTTGCAGGTGGCCATCAAGCGCGTGGCCCGGGACACGGTCCTGCACTGGGACGAGCTGGTGAGTGAGCGGGGCCAGCGGGACAGAGCGGGCCGTGGCAAGCAGGGATAAGGCCGGGGGCAGCGGGCGTGGGCTCAGCGAGCGAGGCCGAGCATCGCGGGCCCGGGGATGCCGAACAGCGGCGGTGGGTTCAGGCAGGGGCACCTCCCAGTCAACCCCTGCCGTGGCGGGAGGAGTCGCAAGCAGCGGGGAGGCTGCCCAAGGCGGCACTGGGGCATCCCGGGCAGGGGAATTGCAGCCGCAGGGCAGCATCGGGCCATGTGATGGAGGCATTGTCTCGTCCTCACAGCCCGACGGCACCTGTGTTCCGAGGGAGATCGTGCTCATGAAGATGGTGGGCTTCGGCTGCCACAGAATCATCCAGCTCCTGGACTGGTTCGAGCTGCCCGACAGCTTCGTTCTGGTTCTGGAGCGTCCGGAGCAGTCTCGGGATCTCTTGCGCGTCCTGGTGGAGCAAGAGTTCCTGAGCGAGGAGGCGGCTCGCCGGCTTTTCTGGCAGGTGCTGGAGGCCGTATGGCACTGCACCGCCTGCGGCGTCCTGCACCGGGACATCAAGCCGGAGAACCTCCTCGTGAACCCGGAGACTGGCGAGCTGAAGCTCATCGACTTCGGCTGCGGCACCTTCCTCCAGGAGCGGGCCTACACAGAGTTTGCCGGTGAGCCCAGAGCGCGGGCCCCGCTGCCAGTGCCAGGCACTGCACGGCCCCATTCCCTCCTGGGCCGCGGGGTGCGGCATTCAGCCGGCTGCCGGCTGCCCTGGGGCACGGGGCAGGTGCTGTGCCCCAGGAGCCGGCTGCTGGCCCTGGCGACAGAAAGGGGCTGCAAAAGCTGGGTCCCGGCTCCTGGGCTTGGCAGGCCCGCAAGGCCTTGGGCTGCTCCGCTGGCCTTGTCAGCCTTGCAGAACGGTTCCTTGGCTTTGGCCCGTTGTCAGGGGGAGGGAGGCAGGCAGGCCTTGGGGGGAAGTTGTGGCCACGGCTGCAGCCCCTGCCTCTGGCAGGAGGCTGGCGCCAGGCTGTGGAAGGCAGCAGCCTGCGCCTGATGAGCGCCGCCCGTCTCCCCTAGGAACACGCTCGTACTGCCCGCCCGAGTGGATCGGCCTTCGCTGCTACCACGGCGATGGGGCGACCATCTGGTCCCTGGGCGTGCTGCTCTTCGAAATGGTGTGCGGGTTCCTGCCATTCGAAAGCGAGCGTGAGATCGTGTTGAGGCAGCTCATCTTCCCGCAGGAGATCTCTCCAGGTTGGTACGCGGCCTGAAGAAGGCAGGCTTTGGCAGGTGGCACCGCGCGGCCCGGCCCGGCCCTCCCGCAGCTGCGCGGGACGTCCGTGTGCCCTCAAGGGCCGGCTGCAGCAGGTGGCCCGTGCCGGGCTCGCTGTGGCACGCTTGGCTGAAGGAGGGGGCCCTTGCTTGTCCTGCCGTGCCGCTCTCCCGCCAAGGGCAGCTCCGAGCACACGCTGGGCTGGAGCCTTCTGCAAGTGACCGCTGCTTTCTGCCTTCTCTCCGCAGAGTGTCAACATCTGATCCAGTGGTGTTTGTCCAAGCACCCCATGGATCGGCCAGTGCTGGAGCAGATCTTCTATCACCCTTGGGTGTTGGGCGGGCATTTCTGATGCCTTGCCACAGCCTCTGCAGCACCCAGTTCCCATGTCCCACACGGGACTGTGGGCTGAGAAATAAAACAACCCGAAAGCCACTGTGGGCTGTCAAGTCTGGTCCTTGTTAGCAAGTTCAGCTAAGGGGATCTTGAGGGCTCTTTGTCCTTCTCTGATTTGGGGGTGCCAGTGTTGTCACTGTCCTCACAGCCCCTCGCCATTCTCCATCTTCCTTAGGCTTTGAGATTGCCCTTGGGCTTGGGTTTACAGCTGCAACTGGGGCTGGCTTTGGGCTTAGGGCTCAAGGTGGCCTTGGGTTTAGGGCTGAGCATTTGGGAAGGGCCTGGAGTTGGGGCTGGCCTTGGAGTTAGGGCTGCCTTTTAGATTAGAGGGGGAATTGGGTTTAAGGCTAAATGTGGCATTTGCCTTTGGCCTGGCCTTGAGCTCAGGTTTGGGACTGGGATGAGGTTTAATCGGGGACCATGTGTGTTTCTCAAGCGGAGTGAGATCAAGATGAGCACCAGGGTGAGGTTTGGGACCGAGCGCACTCCCACAGGCACGGGGCAGCTTTCACTGTGGGATGTCCATGGCACCATTATAAAGAATACTCACTTCTCCAGGCTGAACATCCCCAGCTCTCTCAGCTTTGCAACATCATTGTCAGGGCTGAGGCAGATGCATTCGCCTTTGTTAAAACTTTTTTTGTGCAATATAAAAATGAGAGGAGCTTGGTGCCTCTGGCGTTTTCTCCTGGAGGAAGATGTCTGGAGCAGGGCAGGCTCAGCCAGTCCTGCCCCATGGCACCAGATGAGCCCAGGATTTGCTGGGCTTTCCACAACTGTGCTGAGTTCAAAGCCAGACCACCCCCAGCCACTCTGCTAAGGAAACTGCACTTTTATTTGGAACCAAATGGAATGAAGGCAATACAATTTCACCAGCCCCATTACAGCAAGAGGCTGGAATAGCTGGGGATGTGTCACTTGAGCATGACAGAACCCTGAACTTCTTCATCCAGGAAAAGCCCAGCATGGAAAGGCCAAAGAAAGGAATCCTTTCCAGCCCCTCTTTGCAGCTACACACACAGAGAGGGTCTGAGCAGCAGAGAACACCCAATAACCAGCAGCCACAGCTGCCTTAGGAACTGCACGTACACCCAGGGTCATCTCTGTGGAATTTATTGTAATATTCTTATCAGTTCTACAGTACAAAAGCATGCAAAAAATAGCCTCTCTCTTCATGGTACATATTTACAGTGCAACAGCCATGTGCTGTCACAGTACTGAGTGCATTTACATCATGCTGGAATCATAGCAGAGCACATACAGGGGCAGAGGTTCAAGTGCAACAAGAGACTGAAATACCAACAGAACAGGCCTAGAAATCAAAAACAGCAGCAAAATTACAGCACAGAGGATCTGCATTGTACCCTCAAGAGTTGCAATTCATGTTTTCTTGAATTTACACCATTTTTTGGGAGCACTTTGATTGATGGCTTGTGGATACTGACGGAAGGTCTGGGCTCTGCCAGCAGCAGCTCTGAGCATACATGGCTTTTCTTCAGGAAGGGAAGGAGCAAGGCAGTGACTGATGAGCTGCTTTCCTTCCCTCATCCCATGGAAGGCTGCATTCAGAGCAACAGGGTCATGGCATAATCCAGGTTAATTCAGCTTGGGAGGGACTTGAGCTGAGCATGGACTTGTACAGGAGGATCTGAGCCAGAAAGGAATGCCTTGCATTGCTTTGCTCAGCAAACTCCACTACAAATGTGCACTGCTAAAGCAGAGAAGTTTGGCACCTCATCCAGGTTCTATTTCCATACAAACCCTCCACTCTGCTTTCCAGTCTCCCTGCTGCACAAGGGAAAAGCTTATTTTCCCTTGAGCTCCCAGGCTCAAGGGAAAATAATGACATGTATTTTGACAGATGGATGTCACTGGTTTTTACTCTCTGAATGGAAGAGTGAAATTCCTGATTATCCACACAGTCTGTACAGTCAACAGCCACAGAAATGGCTCAATTTGCCTTTTTGTATTTGCCTTTTTAAGTGCAATCTCTCACTGGTTGTCAAACTGTTGAGATGAAGCTTCTAACCCCAAGTTTAGAAGCTATCTATGGATAAAACAGCAGCATCAGCACATGCATAAAAATAAGAGTCTTAAAACAAAATTAAAAATTAAAGCCTTAAAAAAATAATCAAAATATCAAGTTGTGAACTTGTGCTCTGTAGCTTTCTAAAACCCCTCCACCAACATTTTCCATCCTAGGAACCTGTCCCAGTTTGACTAATTTTCAGGAAACTAAAGTTTAAAAGCATCAGGTCCACAAGAGATGAGTGAAGAGAAGGGAATGAAATAAAATAAAGCCTAAACCTGCCACTCTTTTCAGCTGGAGAACATGGTCCATGGGTGCAGGACTGGGTGCAGCTGATGGGATGCATTCCCAGCTCTTTGGGAAGAGCAGGCCTGGCAGATGTCCCTGGAGCACTGAGCTGTTCTGTGTGGCAGCATATCCCCATGCTCCAGAGCTCTGTGCACATAAAGGGAATCTCATGCAACTGCTCTGGCTGTGGCTGGGAGCAGGACTGACACCATGCAGAACTGAGGGATAAGAGAAAAAGGGAAGAGAAAGAAAGGTGTAGGGAGGGGACAGTGTTCACTCCAACAGCAAGATCTCATCCTCATTTAACTGATATCCAAGGACATTTTGCCATCAACTCCACACCAAGAGCAGCACTCCTGATGTACACAAGTGCTTTATCTGTGCATTAAATAAAGCAGTTGCCCTCCGATATAAAACCCATCTCTCAAGCCAGTTTTCATTCCTGATGCTTGAAGTAGGGAATGCAAAAACGCAAGGGAAAAGTCTCTGGGGGGAAAAGGACCCTTGAGACAAACAAACCCCCGTTCCTCAGCCGAGACCCCCGGCAGAGCCCCGAGGTGAAGCACAAGTGGAGAGCAAGGCACGCACGGAGGAGCCAAGGACACCTTGGCCGAGGAACGCGGCCGCGCTGCCCCGAGGCTCGCTCTGCTCCGATCCTCCTGCCTGGCTTTCTGCCTTGGTCCGATTCTGGTGGGTTTATTCTGGTTCTGTTGTTGCTGTGCAGGCCCCGGGCTGGGTGATGAGGGCGATGTTCCACGCGACACCACGAAGGGCTGGAGCTCGTGCGCGCCCAGCCCGCGGCGGCCGGGCGGCCTCAGGACGCGGCCTCGTCTTCGCACACATCAGGCAGCTCCGGGTCCCTGGCTGCTTCTCTGCTGCCTTGTGTTCTACATGGGTGGCAAGGAAATAAAAACATTGTAGGCACACAGCAAGGCAAGGGGTGGTTTTTTTTTCCAGCCCTGCTCAGTAATACTGACAGGGAATAGCAATGAAGCAGCCTGTTGTGTTGGTACCACATAAACACCTCAGCACAATGCCCTGCAGTGATGTGCAGCTTGTGCCTGGACACCTGCTTGGCCTCTGCTCCCAAAAACTGAGCTCTCCACTTCCCTGAATGCCCTTCTCCACGAGGAGGTATCTGGTTCTTGGGGAAAGTTGTGCAGATCAGCAGCATGCTTTCCAAATCATCTAGTTTGCATTTGGAGAGTTTTGGCTTGCTCTCCTTTAATGTGTTTTTTTTGTAAAGATCAGAGTGATGGGTTGATCTCACAACTGCTTCTCCAAAGTGCCACTGTGAATGGCAGTAAAATTAAATATTTCTACCAGAACCCAGCTTTTCCTACACAAAAATTGTGTGATTTTGATTTCTGTGAGTTTGCCTGGTCCCCAAAACAGCAGTTCCCAAAACCTGAGAGCAGCAGCCGTAGAATCTCAGCCAAGGTCACTTACTCACATTGCACATACACCACAGTAACTTCAGCCTTTCCCTCCTACCCCTAACTTTTGATGTTTTCTCATGTAGAAGGCTTGAGCTGTACTGCACTTCAGGGCATCCCTGAGGAGCAACACCTCCACCCAGCCCAGCCACCCCCAGACAGCATGTGACTGTCACTGGATGGGGGACAGGGAACAGCTCCAGGTGTCACCCACAGCAGGAACCGATCACAGGCAGATGACTTCACCTAAAACACCCATTTCTCCATCATAAACATATCCACAGCACAAAGGTGATCATCTCCAAGCAGTGGTGTCTCCCAGCCTCGCTCACACCAGTCTGGCTGTATCACAGAATCATGGAATGGTTTGGGTTGGAAGAAGACCTTGAAGATCATCTTCTCCCACCCCCTGCCATGGGCAGGGACTCCTTCCACTGTCCCAGGTGCTCCAAGTCCTGTCCAGCCTGGCCTTGGGCACCCCCAGGGATCCAGGGGCAGCCCCAGCTGCTCTGGGTAACCTGTGCATTCTGTAGAACCTGCATGGAACAAGCCAGCTCGGCAGTGTCAGTGTTGCTGCACCTGTCTGGAGCACACAGTGTTTGGGGGGAGTGGGCTGGGGGCTCTGGGGGTATTTCCTGGCTAGGAACAACACAGTACACACAGGGTGTCCTGGGGTGACTGCTCCCTAAAGCAGGACACAGGGCTAACTCATTTTTTGAAAAAAAGAGAAATTATTAAAAATCCCATTCCCTTCTCCACTTCAGCAAAGCCCTGCAATAAACCTGACCTTGAACCTATGGACCATTTCCCTGCAGGGAAAGCTGAGGAACAGCCCTGTCTTCAGTGCCTGTCATCCCCCTCTTCAAATGATTGATCACCTCATTTAGCAGCAGAGGCTCTGCTCTGTGGCAGCTCAGCACAGCCCAGTCCCTGTCTGGCACATCCTGCTGATTCCTGCTCTTGTCAGGGGTGTCTTCAGTGCTGTCCCTCCACTCTGAGCAGCCTCTGCCTCTCCAAACACCAGTGTCAGGGTGAGAGGACCCCCACAAACACAAGCCAAAAAGCTGGGGCTGCCTGTGAAGCAGCAGAGATCCAGCACCAGAGCTCCTGTGCTCGTGCTGTGAGGCCTGAGGCTGGATGGGAGTCTCCAGTAAATAACACTTGCTAAGAAATAAGATTTTATCTCTCCTACATTTTTTAAGCCCCAGGGGAGCAAAGCCTACTTTGTGCAGTTACCCAGGAGAGCACATGGCTGTCACCCACAGCAGCTGTGAGGGGATCACAGCCACTGGGGATTCACACGAGTTTCCAGCAAGGAATGAGCCTCCCCACACTGCCCTCCCAAACACAGGAGCACGGGACAGGGATGGTGTGGGACAACCTGCACAGCACAAACACACCCCCCTGGCAAGCTCTCAATTCCTCCACTGAGTCCCCAGTGCTGAAGTCCCTTCCTCCCTATGGAAAATGCAGCAGCAGCAGCAGCAGGCAGTGGCACCAGCTGTCCCCATCTGCCTCTGCCTGCTCCTGGCTATTTTTGGAGAATCTCTGCAAGTCCTTCCTCACTCAGAGCAGGTGACATCCTGGCTCTGGCTCATCCATTTGTGTCAGAGCAATGAACCAGGCCAGGCAGAGCCTCCAAAGTGCTGGAGCTGCTCCCAAGGGTATTTAGAGATGTGTGGTTGTTTCCCAGTCTCTCAGCCCAGATGTCCTGCCTGACCATTCCTAGGTCTTCCCACTCAGGTGTCTGTAAGCAGCTCAGCACAGTTTGCATTAATGTTATTTTGTTATTTAACAGAATTAACTGGACCAACACTTTCTAGAAGGGTCTGTGCAAGTGGCTGGACAAGTGACCATGTTTTGATGAAGTCCTGGCTGGGGTGGCCACCTGGAACAACCAATTTTGGTCTGCCCAGAGCCCTCCCAGGGCTGCACTTAAGGCAGAAGCACAAGGGAGTAGTGGAGCATCTGGAGCAGAGATGGCTCCAGCCCTTTCTTTTCCATAACCACTAAATATTAAACTCAAATTACAAAGCTCAGCCCTTCCCAAATTCTGTAGCTATTTCCTCTGCAAATGTGGGGCTGAGCACCAGCTCCTGCTAAAACCCAACTGTTTTTTTTTCACCCCTCCCTCCCTGAAAGCAGCTGAAATACCAAAGAATCACAATTAGAAATAATAATAAAAAGCATACATAAACATTAGTGTCACACACACAGAATGACTGCAGTAAAACTGCTCCTACAGGAAGGAAGGATGGAGCCAAATGCTCTCACTACCACACAAATCACACAGGAGGAGGGGACACAGGTTTCTACAGCACCCAGGGGAAACACAGACATGGAATTACCTTAAAGATGGATGCAAATATACAGATGTGTTTAAGAGGAATCTGTCCCTGAGAACAAAACAGTGAGACAAAGGAAGAAAGTGATCATGGAGACAATGGCAGCAGGTGAAGGAGCTTGTGTTTCTGTGCCTCTCCAGCCTAGAGTGCAGAGTGGAATGGGGATGGAACATCAGCCACATTTAGCTGAAGGACAGATGAGGAAGGGCACTGGAGCACTCCTACAAACCCACTGCAGCCCCTAGCACTGCTGAAAGCTCCAGTTGGCTTCCAGCACACTGCTGCTGCCCAGCTGGGCTGCCCTGGGCTGTGCCATTTGGCCTTTGGTGTTCTATCAGCACCCTGTGCAATGGGGCAGAGCCCCAGGAGCACCGGGCCCCTCGCTGGAGGCACCTCCTGACAGGGCATTCCAGAGGGAAATCCTGTGCCACAGCCCCATGATCCCCATGATCCTACCTGCATGTGGGGCATGGCTCTTCACACAAAACATGCAGTTCTGTCTTTGGGAGAAGCTGTTTCTGCTTGGAGACCTGGGCCAGACACTTTTTAAACCTCATTTTCTCCCTTGGCTTCCTTGTGCCTAACCTACATGTTTAATATGGCCCTAAGGGCAGTGACAGCCCTTTTGGTCCCTTTTTGGGAAGGCTGGAAACAGGGTAGGCTTTTAAAATACCAACTGATCCCCCACACAGAAGCTGACAACCACATTTCATCAACAGTATTAGCAGCCATAACGGGGAAGTAAATTGGGTCTGTCAAAACACAGCAATTAATTTGATAGGTAGTAGCTGCAATAAATGAGAGCAATAAAATGTGGTGAAGCCAGTGCTGACTCAATTAGGAGAAATGTGGAGAAGGCAGAAGAAAAGCAGCAAACACTGTTACCAGAAATCCAGAACTTAGCTGTGAATGCTGAACTGGGCTGAAAAAATACTCTGGAGCTGGAAAATGAGAAAAGATCAGTTGCTTCTGCAGCCACCATTAATGATGGGCATTGAACCTGAACACAGCCTTGCAGGATCTGCAGGGCTCCATGAATCACTGCCTCTCCTGGGAGATCCTGCATGAAAGGCAGGATCCAGTGACACCTGGCCACTGCCCAGGTGACAGCTGGCAGCACTCACACCATTCTAGGTGTGCAAAACAAGGGCTGTTAAATGGGGCGATTTTAGTTCCCCTCCTTCTGCTGAGCGTGTCTGCACTGAACATCTGCCTTTTAAACTGCTCACTGCTCATAAACAGAGCAATAAATGACAGCCAGGAGAGGATTCACTTCTTGCACTAAAGAGTGCTAAAAGAACTTTCTTTCCTCCCAGCATTAACTTAAGAACTGTTTCATATCAGTGGTGTCTTAATGGTGTCAAAGCTACAACAGCAAAGCCCTGCTGCCACCACAGACATGTGCACAGAGCATTTCCAGGAACAGAGCCCAGCATGCTGTGTAGGTAATGCAGGGAGAAATTAAAAAAAGATTCAGCCACATGATTTAGTTTCCTCCTCTCCAAATCCCAAAGAGTGAGCTTGAAGGACAGCTCCATTTTAAGAGTCATCAATTAAGCATCAAATACCAGAAAGCTCTGGTACCAGAGCTCAGCTCAGCTGCCAGAGGATTTCCTACAGAGTATATCCTCAAAAATGGCACAGATGTAAGATGCTTGGAGCAGCAGTGAGTGGGGCTCTGGCAATTTCACATGCAGCCTAATTAAATAAATTGAATGTGAAACTGGAGTGTTCTAATTGCTTTCCTTTTTTCTTCTGTAGAAACACAATAAGTTATTTCCTACCTACAACTAGAAGGAGATGCAATATTAAAAAATCTGATTTATGTCCCTCTAAAGACATTGCCACTGGGGAGAAGGAGCTCTGTGGAGGAGAGCTTGGGAATGTGTGGCTCATTTTTCTCTCAGCTCCTCCTGGGCAGCCACATGTCCAGAGCACAGTGATGGCTGCAGGCATTGCTTTTCTGGCAAGTCCCAATTTTGGGGTCTCCTGTCCAGCTACAAGGGTGATGGATATGTAGAAACTCTGCAGAGCCTCACTACAGCAATATTATCTGCTCCTGCAAGATCTTAAAAACTTTACAGAAATCCAGACTCATTTGAAACTTATTTTAACACAGCTCTGTTCATAACACTGGCACTTCATATGTGTAGTAAGGGTGTTTTTTCTAGGGAACAACCAATATGAATTAAGAAGTGGATGAGCTTGGTATCTACTCTGTTTGCCCCTGAGGAAATAACACTGTCATCAAGAGATAACTCACTGAATAATGAATATTTCCCATTTAGCCATGGTTCAGTTGAAATGAGCATCATTAGATCCAACACATCTATTTCAATTTGAAGTCATTTTCATTAGATTCAGTCAGTAAAGCGTTTTCCAAAGTTTGAAATAATAATAATAATAATAATCCATGAGCCTTAAGAAGAGCAGCCCTGCTGTAGTGTTTAATATACAGCACCATTTGCTGGAGTTTTCAAGAATCTCAAAGGTAGAAAGGAACAGGTCCTTTGGAAATGGGCTCAAGGTGACCACCCTGAATTATCAGCTCAAGCAGGTCTTGAAAAGAATTTCTGCCCTGCTCCAAGTTACCTGTCTGTGACAGTGGGAAGAATAAAATACATTTTTCTTCAAATTTAGTAAATGCTTCCCCATTTCAGAGCAATGCAATGCAGCGACCAGGAATGATAATGAAGATACAGGTAGGGGTGGGTGTCCAATTAGCAATAACTAATTTGGAAGGCATTGAGTGAAGAGAAACAAATCAGGGCAGATCCCTTGTGCTAAGATGGCAGAGGAGCTGTGACTGCCATGCTCCAGATGTGTCCCAGCAGCACTCATGAACAGGGTGTTTAAATGCCAAACTGGAATCTGGCCATGGACACCAAGACAAAGTCCCCAGTGGAGAGCTGGGGACCTAGAACATTATTATCCTTAATTGAGCTGAGCCCTTAAATCCCCACACACCTGGGAGAGACAGAGAGAGACTCCTCTGTGCTGTCAGTGGTGCAGTGAGACTCAGCACAACCTCGTGGGAGTCTGCTAGGAATGGTACTGGGATTCTGGGAGGAAAATAATCATTTTGGGACAACACAGCTTTGTTGTCAGCCACAGCCTCATAGATCCTTTGGGGTGAGAACTTTATTTATAAAAAAAAAGTTGTCCCAGATCAGGTTACTGGTCCAGCTGTTGTATACTGGAGTGATGGACCAGAATCCTGGCTCTGAATCAGTGACAAAAATGAGGAAGAAAGAGTAAGAACCAAGTAAAGGACAGAAGAATTCTCTCCCCATCCCTGTACACACCATCATGGTTAAAAACTGTTGATAAATCTATTAGTCATAAAGACTTCTATTCCCTTTTTAATCCCAATATAGTAATTTATACCTAATCTCCAAAGCATCCCCCTGAAATATGATCCATTATTTCATTAACTCGCAGAAAACTGTGTGAAAAAAATACTGTATGTGTTCTCAAGTGAAAAAGCAATTTCAAAGTGTTTTCTTTTGTCTGACCATGATGTCTCTGCCCAGACTTGGGCCCCAGACCACAGGTAAAATCCCATCATCTCATTTTGAATTAAAATACCTACATAAACTGCTCATTTGGTACCATTTCTGTTGTCCTTAGAAAGGAGAGAAGAATTAAACCCTCCAATATATATCCAAACTAGACTTTAATTAAACTTATTTTACTTCACCACTCTCTAATGGATCTTTGATCACAGCATTATAAATGAACAGGTGAAAGAAAAAACTCAAATTTAGCACCTTACATGTATTTAGGCCAAACCCATCTTCCAAAGAGAACTGCATCTCTAAAAGAGTTTTTAGGCTGCAGTAGTGCACTGTATTTCAATGTGAGAGGACCTGAGGTAGATTTTATCCCCAGTGTTTGATGCAGAAGGGTGTTCTGTCATTAAATCCTACAGGAATGATTTGCAAACTGCTTCTCCCTCCCCACAGGCCAGGGGTGGCTGTGGGTACCTACATCAGCAGGTTCCCTGGAGCAGACATGGATCTCTCCTCCCTCCTCGTCTGCACCTCGAAGGGATTCCCAAAGGAGCGCTTCCTCAGCATGGCCTTCACCAGGATCTTTGGGGAAGAGAACAGAGCAGTGAGAACAGCAGGACTGACTCCTGGAAGCTGACATTTTACAGAGCTGCAGCAGAGAGCACAGAACCCACAGAACAGCTGCTTGAGAGAGTCAGGCTGCTGCAGTTCTCAGACACAAGAAGTTCACCCTGGGTCAAAAGGCCAAGATTTCATGCCAGCAACACACGTGTCCCCTCTCCAAACCTCCTCCACCAGCTGGAGGCTTCAGCAGAGCCCCCAGCTCAGAGGATGTGGTGGATTTCACACATACCACGGCTGGCAGGCTGGGGATGGTCTTCACGGAGTTCTTGACCTCCTCCTCGGTGACCTCCACCACGGAGCAGTGCTCCTCCTCCAGCGGCAGCGGCTCCGCGCCGCCCCTGCTCAGCCACGGGTGCACCTGCACGGGGGACACACAGCTCTGGGCTGGGACAGGAGTGACACAGGGCTCATTGCAGGGCCACTTGTCAGCACTGCTCCATCTCCCACTGCTGCAGATGGGTTTTTAACCAGCTTCCTTGGAAGTGGCTGCAGTCTGGCTCAGGGCTGTCACACCTGCTGCCACCAACCAGCACCATGGCAGACTCTGGATCAAGTTTGAAACACTTTGAAAACCTGAGTTATCTGAAGCATTTTCATTTTTTTGTCTTGCATGCAGCAGAGCAAAGCCCCCTTTCCTTGCTGGCTCTGATGGGATGGGTTCTTGGCTGTGAACAGGAAGAAAGCCCTGTCCGAGGGCATGGGCTGAGCAGAGCCCAGCCTGACCCATCCTCAGCATCCAAGGCAAGTCCCCAAGCACACCAGCCATCTTCTGTGCACAGCCAGGGACAAGGGCCAGCTCTGCTCCTCTCCCCACAGGCTCTTACAGTGTGCCTGCAAAGGCTGTCAAGTGAAATCCCACAAATACAGCTCCAAACCTGGCTCTGGCCTCGTGGGCACGGAGGGAAGGGATGTCACGATTTTTTCCTGAAGCTCAGCCTTTCTACTGTCAGCCTTGGTGGCAATACTGGAGTTGGCTTGGGACAAAGCAAAGCAGAGCTCGCCCTGTAGAGCATGCTGATGGATCTCCATGGAAATTTTGAGATCCTCCAGCAGGTCTAAAGCCTTGGTGAGGGGTGACAGGAGGACAGCAAGCCCATGCAAACTCAGAATGAAAGCACAACCCGTGAAGCACTGTGCTCTGCCAGCCCTGTTCATTCTTTCTGTTATTAAACACCTCCCAAATAATGGTGATAGAAACAAATGTGCTGCCTTGAGGCCACGGGCCACACAAGGACCAGAGGAGGAACACGCATCCAGTCCCTGGAATGCACATCCAACACTGCCAGCCCAGGCTCTGCAGCAAGCAGCTCCCCTGACAACGTTGATTCTCCCAGGGATTCACTGAGATCAGCCAGCTTTTAAGTAATTTTCATTTAAATAAGTAAACAAGAAAGCTTTTGTCAATATTCCCCAAGCAAGAAGCAGCGATGGGAGCTGTGGCTGCAAAATGAGTGCTCTCCCTTTCCAAGAGAGGGTGCTAGAGACAGCTCACAAAACAAACACTGGGAACAGCTCTGCCTCATTAGAAGGTACATAAAATCAGCTGAGACTAAAAACTCTAATATCAAGGTCCAACTTACCTTTATTTCAGGGACTGTTATCCTTGTTTCTGGATTTTTATCGAGCATGCGCAGTATCAGCTCCTTGAGCTCGTCACTTATCTGTGCTCTGAGTGAAGAAAACAGCAGCACACAGTTAACAAGGGAATTGTGAGTGCAGCAAAGCACAGTTCTTGCTGCAGTTACCTGGCAGAAATTCTGCTCTGCCCAGGAGATATTTTCCCTGCAACCTGGCTTGAAAAAGGAAGGCACCACAGTCACTGCTACAGGGCTTGGTTATCCTGTTCTGCACCCTAACACAACAGCACACACTCAAAATGCAGGATGAGGGATCAGGTGAATGGGTCTGAGGACATCCCTGAAGAAAACACCACGTAGGGGAATTTCTGAGGGGAGGTTTGGAACAACAGAGTGCTCCTGAGAGCAGAACTGGAGTTGAACTCTGTGAATCAAGAGTGTCACAGCTTGATTTGCTGAACCTGCATCATGAGCAACTGTATGCTGGATAAAACAGCCCCATCTGATGTTCAAGCTCCCAGCTAAGCTTCCAGGTTGTGTTGTTTAAATTGCTTCCACAGCCCTGATTGCAGGCAGCCTGTAACTCAGCATTCCCCTACCTGCAAAGCTCAGCCTTGAGGTAACAAAAGGAGGGAATGAACAAATAATGCAAATAAGAGAAATACATCTCAATTTTAAACACTATTTCCAAGATCTAAATGTGAGAGCACCTGAACCCAGAAGCCACTCTATTGACATGGAGCCCTTGGTCCTGCAGCCCAAAGGCTGCAGTGACTCCTGTGCTTAATGATGCAGGAGATGCCTTTAAAATGCACTAGATCTGAATGATCAAAGTGCTACTGCACAGCAAAATGCCAGCATCTGACTGAATTAGGCAGCTGAAAGTCTGTGTCACAAATGACTCTTGAAGAACTGTGTTTCTTCATGGAGATGGAACTTAGCAGGATAAAATGTGACTCCCCAGGAAGGCTGGATTTGAGACTGAAAACAACCCTGAGCAGCAGGTGCTGTGCCTACCTCCTCTGCACACCCCCTCCTCAGACAGAGAAGGGAATAAACTATCACAAACCAAAATGAAAACCACAGCACAGCAAGGGATATTTCAGTCTGATGAAAACAGAGCTGCTGCTTAATAATTCATGAATATTTTATTTGGGCTTTGGCTGTGAGATCTTTACAAACAACCACAAGGAAATGCTGCTGGTTCAGAGGCAAAAAGGGGGTTCAGTTTGAAGCCTAAATAAAGTTGCTTCAAGGGTCTGCTGTACACAGGCAATAGAGCCCAGACAAGGGGAAGAACAGGATGAGTCCTCAGGGACTGGGGTGACAATTTCAGCTGGAATGGAAAGAATGGTGCTGCTCTTCAGAAGAGCTCCAGAGGAACAGCCATGGGTGCATTCAGCAGGTCAGAACAAACAGGCTCTTTCCAGACACCACACTGATGCAGGTGGGATGGAGTTTTAAAAATACCTCAAATCAGCTCCGTGCCATAGTGTCAACAGCTTTACTTAAAATACAATAAATAGAATATAAAACCACTTAACATTTCTGGGCACCAGATTGATTTCTATGTATCACAGGATTAAAGCTCCATAAAGAGGATCACCATGTGCCAGGTGGGTTATGGCCAGGTAACAGATGACATCACCCTGTCTCTGGTTGCCCTCTCCAGTCTGGAGCAGGGTGTGAACACTGTGCCCAATGGCATTTTTCATTTGAAAATCCCTGTATGGGATTTCTCACAGCCACAGTCCCGTAAGAGCTCCCAGGAAAATGCCAAGCACAGAGCTCAGCATCCATTCAGGAGGGCTGCCAGCACCACAGATCACTTTACAGGGTGCCCACAGGTCAGGGAACATCGTCCTGGCCTTCATGAGGAGGGACCAGGCAGAGCTGCTGGCTCTGCTGACACGTTTGGAGAGAAACTTCAGCTTGCTTTTTAGTCATGCCAGGATCCTCAGGGTGTGAGCTAAGCCCATTTGCTTCGTGTCATGCCAAGGACTCAGTGACATGAATGAGAACTCCAGTGCCATAAATATTTATCCTGGCATCTCCAAGGGAAGGGACAGGATGGTGACACTGGTACAGTCAGATCCATCTGTCCTAAAGGTTGTCAGGAAACAGGCAATGAGTTTCCATGGGCTGTCTGCAAACAGGGATGTGTCTTTTGTAGCCATGGTGAAATAAATTGAAACCAAAATACTCCTCACTAGAGAGAGGTGCTAATTCTGTGGGAGGTCAGGGTGGATCCACTCCAGTGAATTCCATGTCTCTGTTGCTGCCTCTAACAAATAGATGTGGTTTGGACAGCTGTCAACACCTAGTAACCCTCAGCTCCTGCAACAACCTAATCAGGGGGTGCAGCTTTTTTTAGACTGGGAGAACAGGTCACTGAGGAATCCACATAAATCATGCAGCCCAATTATCGCTGAAGGAAATGCCTGAATGAAGGAATGGATCTCAGCACAACCCAGTTAGCCCATTAAATGTTAATCACTTACTGCAGAGGCAGATGGGAACAGTCACTTATAAACTGACTGCTAACCCAAATACATGGTGGCTGAGGGAGGGGTGGGAGTTTTGCCAGCCCTGAGCAAAGGAGAAAACTGCCAGGGGAACATAAACAGGTTTGGGGTTTTTTTTGGCTGCAGTGCTGTCAAGACAAAATCTTCTTCCAGCAGTGGAGCATGACCAGCCTTTGTGCTCCTAAAGCCTCAAGCCCAATCACCTGGTGCTGCCAGAACTGCTCCCTCCCCACACTGGGGGCTGTGTGTGCCATCTACATGGCCAGACCCCAGGTCCTTGGAGCTCCTGAGGCCTCTGGGCTGCAGCTGGGCAGGGGTGGCTGAGCTGTCTGCAGTGGCTGTGGCTCCTCATCAGTGCAGGGAAAATTAATGTCTGTGGAGCCAGGGCTCAGGCAGCCCAGATGTCTAAAAGAGAGCACTCTGAGTATCCATCACGTTCTGTGGAATCAGAAGTCCTGTGCCACACAGAGAATGATGCTGAAAACTGAACTTTATTTTACAGTAGAAGAGTAAAGTTTACTCACTCTTCTGGGAACTCCACAGGCTTGGTCTTGATCCTGTTATGAAGACCCAGAATATATTCATCTATAAAAGGGCACTGTAAAACAAACAAGAAGTTTTCCAGTTGTCCAAGATCCTGGCATCACTCAGGCATTTGTCATTCATTTAACACCAAGTACAACCTCTGCTCTCCCTAGGTTTTACACAGAGATGGAAATAAATTAAACCTCCCCACACACAATAAATCAATTCATTCCTTATTAAAAAATAAATTCAGAAAAACAGCAGAGGCATCTTGGGCATACATAACTGGACTGGAATGCCCTCCTTCATCCAGCCTGCCAGGTGAACTGCCTCTGTCACCTTCCCTGGCCACTCCTGACCCCAGAGCTGGATGCCTGGTGCCTGTGTGGTGGGACCTGCAGTGGTGTGTGCTTGGACAGAGGTTCAGGTGACATTCCTGCCCACAGAGACTGCACACACCTGCTGTACTGCTCATCCTGGGCCAGCATGGCTGGGACATGAGGGAAAAGCCATGACAGGACATGGAGTGTGCAGAAGGCAGCACTGGAGAGCTGTCTCTGCCAAACTGGACCCCCCATCAGTCCTAACTCAGCCTTGGCAGACAGAGATTTCTGTAATCAGGTTCCAGAAACGCTGCAGTAGTTTGGGATCAATCCTACCCCTCTATCCACGCTCTGGCTCATTTCTAAATGCAGGCAAATGTGGATAAACCCCCCACAAACTGCTGCAGGTGCTGCTCTGGCTTTGTGGCACAAACAATGGCTCCACATTCAGGGCCCAATGCTGGAAATGATCCTTTCCACAGATCACAGCATCAGCCCCTTCTGATCTGCAGGGGGATTTTTGAGCTTAGGTCTTTGTCTCTAATATCTGCCTTTATTTGGAAAGGAAAGAGCCAAAAGCCAGGCAGACAGTGCAGTGCAGGGCTCCAGCAGCTGAAAGGCAGCTTACCTTCCCATAAACAAAGCAGTACAGGGTGATTCCCATGGCCCACACATCCAGTGCCTGAAAAAGCAAGAAGAGAGAGTAAAGGAGAGGCAACACAGATGATCTGAGTATTTTCTCACCAGTTCAGAAAACACTATTTGAATGGATTTAACATTTTCTACGTCATTTTGAAGCTGGGCTCCTAAGGGAAACTCTTGCACAGCTGAGGAATGAGGGCTGTGCTGGGCCAAGCATTGCTGTGACCAGCAAGCAGCCCCTTCTTACAGGAAATTACACTATTCAGGGCTGAACCTCAAGGGTTTTCCTGATGAAAAAAATCCCTATTAGACCCTACCCCTTCCAAGGAATCAAGATATGACCTTGGTGCTCAGCAGCCCCCTGTGCCTCTTGATTGTTTTGGAAGGGAATCCTCCTTTCCCTTTGGGCAGGGAAAGGGCTCTGGCATGTGTCTGCCCACTGCACAGGACAACCCATGTGAGCTGAGCCTGGACTGGAGAGAATCAGAGCTCCAGTTTTTCTAAATGACAGCCCCAATTTGTGCCACAGTCAGGGTGCAGGTGTGGCACTGCCCTTTGTGCCGTGCCTGGGGGTCCCAGAGACTCCAGCTGTGAGCACAGACCCACCTTTCCACTGAAACTTTTGCCAGTCTGTGAGATGGCCTCTGGTGCCATGAAGGCTGGTGTCCCTGCAGTGCTGGAAAGTTGGGCATCATTCCCTTCAAACTGATTGCTGACACCAAAATCAGCGATTTTGACGTGGCCGTCGTCTCCTAAGAGCAGGTTGGAAGGTTTGATGTCCCGGTGGATGATCTTCTGGTAGTGCACTGAAAAACACCCAAAAAAGGGAGCAGGGTCAGCCATGGCAGCCAAGACACCCAGGGGAAACCTTTCCAGGAGGTGAAAATAAAGGTGCAAGGCTCAGGCACCGCATTCCCAGCACTGGAAACAATAAAAACCACCCCTCTTGTGCAATATTGCAGTTGAAAGACATTTCCAGGCCAACAGAGCGAAGCAGGGAGCTGTAGGAAAGTGGCTGATTTCTCAGGAACTTGGAGAACTTGAAAAATTAAAAAAACCCACCAACTTTCAGAACATGAAATGACCCCAAAAGCAGAACTGTAGAAAACCCAGGAGACTCTACTGAAGGAGGAGGAGGAGATTCTCTAATCCTGCCCTCCCCAGAGGACCAGGACTCCCTGGCCTCCATCCTCCCCTGGCTCCAACCACTGTTTTCACATTTCCTTCTTGCAGAGCATGTTTGTTTTTACACCTCCCCATGAGCACTTTTCATATCTCCTAGGAAATACACATTGGGTGGAGGAAAATGCTGATCTAACCCTTTCCTGCTTTACAAACCTGACCAACACACTGCCACAAAGGCAGCCTGCCCTGTGGAGCATCCCACTTTGTGCTTTAGGACCAAGAATGAACAAACTTCATTTAACTTTCTGCTCTCTTCAAGCCAACTTTCCAGCAGACCATGCCTGGGGAGGGGAAATCACACTTGCAGATGTTTTTTTTTAAGGAAGTCCCTCTCCTCAGTTTAAAGCACTGTTGGGGGATGCTATCCTTGGCACAGTAAAGAGCTGCTCTGGAGATCCAGCAGACAAAAACTTGCTTGAGAGCACCAGTACTTCCATCTTCTTCCAGATGTGCACCAACTGCATGGCCAGGCTGTAATGGGAGGCAGTTAATGCTGTAACAGCCTGCCTAGACAGGATAAACACCAAAACCCTGCAACAACAGTAATTAGGAGGAGACATCTGCTCAGCAGCAGAGCTGGTGGCAAGCTTACATTTCATTATGGTAATATAAGGAGAGGAAATAAGAGTGAGGGGGGAAGAGAAGTTTTCTTTCAAGAGATGATGAGCTGCCTTTCAGGCAGGTGTCTGCTGTCATGCCTGATACCACAGGGCTAAGATTCCCAAAATCTCTAAAAAAACCCCAAAACAAGTATGGACCACATAAATAAATCCCTGGAGCTTGTTCTGTGAAAATTAACAAAAGCAAGTACTCCAGGCTTTTTATTGTTTCTTCCTTGTAGGCAAGTAAAAAAACACAAACAAAATAAACCACAAACCATTTTCTCTATCATATAAAACTGTGTATTTTGTAAAACACATTCCCTACCTCTGCACCATCTAATGAAAGCTGAGGAACACTGTGAGCTGTTTTCCAGCTGCCACGTGTTTCCTCAGTGCCCATTTCTGCTGGTCCCCAGCAGGTCTGGACACTGCTGACTGCTGGGCACAGAAACAAAGAACAAAGAGATTAGAAACACATCCTTTGCAAAAATCAATGCCATCAAACAATGGCTCATTTGGCCAATGAATATTTGAGTTTTCAGGTGAGAATGCTGCTCAAATTCAAGCCCATATGAAAAAACTGCCCAAAAACTGCCTAAAAACTTCCTGAAAATCTGGCTTTTTGTTTTGTTTTGTTTCCTCAGTACAATATGTTTGAACTGAGTTGGTAATAGCAGCAAGCTGTGCTCCAGTAGATGGGACTGGAGAAAAGGGCAGATTTTGGGGAAGTTCTCTGCTGCTGGGCTGACTCCTAGCTGTTCCCTCCTATGTGGGTCTCCACAGTTCTCCCTTTGCCTCCCTGCCTCTTAGCAAAGCTGAGCACACCACATCATTCCTTTCTGCTCAGTCCCTCAGCTGCCCTTGGTGGGAGGAAACAGCTGTTTCACAAACACTCCTCATTCTAGATCCCACAGACTTTCCCCTTCCCTCAGGGGCAAATGCCTGGGAACTGTCTGCCAACAAATCCACTAACAGGGAGTGAAGACCCAGAGGAAGCACAGATAGAAGGGGTAAAAAGAGATCTTGCTCCTTACTCCTTTTGGAAAAGGTGTTTTTCACTGCATTCCTTTCTGGGAATCTTGGAGACCCAGCAGATTAACACAAAATTTGCTGAAAGCTCATTTAAAAATTATACATATAAAACTTTGCAATGCACTGACACATCCTGCTATTTACTGAGGCCACTGCTGAATTCTGCTTGATTAAAACCAGAATCCCATTCCCATTCAAGGGCTAAAGCAATCCATATGGTGCTACTGCAGAGTCTGCTTAGTATTACTCTCACATTGCCCCTGTAGCAAAGAAATGATTTAACACCCTCCCAAGGAAACTGCTGCACCACCAGACAGAGCTCAAAACAGATCAAAACTCATCCTCAGTGCTCTGCTGAGGAAGGGCTGGAGGACAGGGCTGTCCAAGGGGAGCAGCCCCATCCCATGCTCAGCTCATGGCATCAGGGGGAGGATCCCAGCTGTGATGCTGTCAGCTCTCTCCACTGTTCTGCTGCTCTCTTGCTACACCCATGAAGCCTCTGCCACTTGGCTAAGTTGCTTAAACCCAAGTTTTGCACCTCAGTGCTACCCAGAGCAGCTCAGCTTCCCTCTGTGCTCCATCCTCAGCTGAGCACAGGCTGTGCTGTGGGCCCTCCAAACTTCCCCCACAGCCAGAGCTCCTGCAGAAGGCCTCCACCCCAGGCAAACTCCATGAAAAAATCAGTGAGAGCAGTCCCCAAAGACACACAGACATGCCACCACCTGTGATTTAAAAGGTGATTTAAAACGTCTCCCAGCACCTTGGCTTCTGCAGCCCCTTCCTGCTCACCATTAACACCTTTCAGGCTCCAACTGGAATCCAGTTTACAACTTCTAACCTGATGAAATCCACCCAACAATGCTGCATTTGCTGCTGTGAGCTTCAAGCAGCTGCATGGTTATTGAGCCTCCCAAATTACACAACAATTATGGATGCTTACATTAAAATTACCTTGCAATCTCTGGATTGCCTGGCAACACTTTTCCTTCAACATGCACAAATGGTGCACTTTTCCTCTTAATTATAAAATAATTGCCATGCATTTACCCAGCAGTTCAGAGAGAACACCATTTTTAACTTTCATTTGCTAATAAAATAAGTGGTTACTCAATGGTCCAAAATAAAGCATCCTATTGTTCCTGTTGCTGAGAGTGCTTGGGCATTCTATAATTTATTGTTGAATTTCACTCCCTTTGCTTAAGACTACCCACACTTTGCTGGGCTTTTTTTTTTTTTTTCTCCAATCTATGAAACTCAAAGTTTCCTCTGAGCAGGAACTGTTCCTGCAGCAGCATCCAGCACAGCAGAGCCTGGATCTCCCAGCTGAGGCACACAGGCTCTGCTGCAATCTGAATGCTAATGGGAACATAAAAAGCTGCAACTTCATCCTTCAAGCTCTACTCAAAGACAGTCTTGAGATTCCTATTCATATATTAATTTCTACCAATTTTCTGGGGTGACCTGACTAATTTTGCAGCACCTGGAAGCTTCTGGACTGTCAGACTTGCTTTTATTCCCTGCTGGTTTCAGACAAAAAATGAGGTGGTGCTGCATTTCAATGTGGAGAGACCCTGCAAACCATGTTCCTCTGACTCAGCAAGGCCCAGCATGCTCAGAGAACTTGTTCTCTGTCAGTGGTTGAAGCCAAGTGAGTAAATCCTTCTGGTTTAAACTGGCTACCTGATTATTTTGTTTCCTACCCATTAGTTATTGTGTTTTTAGAGACAAAAAAGATTCATTTCCTGTCCAGCACTTCCCTGACATGTAGGATTTTATAAGCCTCTGCCACAGCACTCCTTTCCAGGATAATTTTCCAGTCTTAAGAGCTTTGGTCCTATCTCTGTACCTAAGATATTCCAGGACCATCCTGGTCATCACAGGTTTGTGTGAGCAGGGACATGTCAATGACAGTGGGGCCAGAAAAATCCCTGCTAGATTCACAGGCCTATGGTGGCCTCCCTGTACTCTGCAGAACAGGCACTCAGCAGTGAATCTGGCCTCAGCCACAGAGGGACAAGATGTCACCAAAGGAGGTGACAATAATCAAACAAAGAGGAACTCTGCTCTGGAGTCTGGGCAGAGCCTGGGAACTTGATCCACCACCTCCCTGGGAGGGCACAGAGTGACAGGGAGTCACCCAGATGGATTCTGCAAAGGGGGTGGGCAAGAACAGACATCCTCCCTGTGCTGCTCACCAGTTCTGCCACGGCCAGTGCTTGCCCTGCTAAGCTAGAGACAGGGATTTGTTCCAGCTGAAGCTGACTGAATCCATGACACTGCAAACACCCTTTTTCTGCCTCTGCTACTGCCTTCAAAGACAGCCTCCAAAAAGAAATAAATGGAAGAAAAAAGATAAGAATAAATAAGAAGAATAAAAAATAAATAGATGGAAGGAAAGAATATTTGCCTAATGTCCTTTCTAAGGGTTCTGTGACACTTCCTGGGTAAACCCAAGCTGAGTGGGGCCACCTCCAACAGCAACCCCATCCCAGGCAATCCAAGGGGCCCTCCCTGGCTCATCCAACAGCTTCCCCAGTGTCAAGATGAGCAGGGAGCTGAGGCACACCCTCTGCCAGCTCTGGGGTACTCACAGTACTCGATGCCCAGGACGATGTCTCGGAAGTAGAGCCGAGCCTGCTCCTCGCTGAAGGGCTGCTCACTGGGCACCTCCATCACAGGCCTGTTGGGAAGAGGGACAGCAACTCAGGGCTTTGCAGAAGGGCAGTAACACCCCTTGCTGGAGGAGTTTGTTCTCCACGTCCCAGCACTGAGGACCAGGCTCCCAAAAGGCTCTGGGTGCTGTGGCACAGCAGGGAGGTGTGTCCATTCTTTCTGGACGTGGTGATGCTTTGGTTACTGAGCTTGGCTACTGATGGGTGGCTTTGCATAGCCCCTGAGCCAGCATGAGCCACAGAGCCCTCATCATCATCAGGATTAAGTGCTGATGTCTGCACAAAATGAGTCAAACACTACTCACTGGCAGTCCTAATGGGAGAAGAACAAAGCTGGAGCTGGCCTTTGGCTTCCTGCTAAAGCTGCTCATGGCTGTGAGCACCAGCATTCCCATGAGATCCCAGTCAGCAGTGGGGACAGTGCCTTTTGCTGTGCACTGCATGTCCTGCCTGCTGGGGCTCAGTCCTGATGCAATATCATTGTGCACTGAGCCAGAATCCAGACATGAACCACTGGCTCAGAGGTTAGATGGGAGTATTTTCAGTGTATTGTGCTAAACTGCTTCAAAAACCTATTCAGCTGCTCAGGGTTCAGCCCTGAACAGCCAAGGTTACCTGGTCAGCTTCTCCTCTCCTTTTCTTTGAATGCTGCCACTGCTGAGGGATGCACAGTCTCCTCTAAAAGCCCCTCTTCTGCCTGTGCCTGCTGAAAGCTGAGGGCAAAGAGGCTGTAAGAGCTAGTCAGAGTCTCCTGCTCCCCCATGGATGAATAGCTGGAGATAAAGACTTCACTGCCCTGAGGGCTAATCCTGCCTGTGCTCAGCAGCTCGGCTTTGCATTTGGGCACACATCCTCTGACTGGAGCTGGATTTGAGTGAGTGCTCCTGGGACACCATCCTGGCAAGCCAAACCCTGGCAGAGAACAGCCCATTGCCAAAACCAGGCTCTGTGGCTCTTCCCACAGCAAACCCTTTCTGCAGCATTTCCCTCTTCTCCCTTGCTGCTCATTTGATTGATGACCTTCATCTCCCATTTGCATTTTTCTGCCACTGCCTTCCCTCCCTCTTTTATGCACATTTTCCTGTTGCTAAAACCAGGGAGAAATAATGTGAGAGCAGGGCTGGCAGAGCCACTAATGGAGTCTAATTGCCTCCTGCCAGAGGCAGCCAGGCTGCACTTGGATGAGCCACAGGTTCCCCAGCCCCAGCTATTTACAGCAGCTCCCTCTCCTACAGGACAGGCATCAGCCTGATCACCAGGGAGACTGGAGAGCCTCTTGCCAGCAGCTTGTTCATGGGGCCAGAGAGAAAAATAACCCCTCTGAGAATCTCCTCCATCCTGGGCACAGAAATCATCGCCTCACTGGGACTGCAGAGCTGCAGAATCAGTGCAGGTGCAGCAAAGAGCAGCAAGGAAGCTCTTACCACCTTATCCCTTTTTCTACTATGCAAAAGAAATGTGCCAACACAACACCTCCTATGAAAGGTTAGTGCTGAGGGAAAAATAAGGCAGCAGGTGGCAAATAAATCTTGATGCAACCACACACCCCTTGTGTCAGAGGAAGCCACAACGTGGCTGGAACCCAGCAGAATATTCCTATTCAAACCTTTTCTTCCAGGAACCTGATGAGGAATTTTCATAGAATTTGTTTTCCAGATCAGAGTCTGGCACCAGGGCATGTCCTCCCAGCCCATTTCTATTCACCACATCATTCCAGGCTGTAGAAGTGGAAAGGCAACTACAGCTGGGTTTTTCCTCCCCTGCAGACAGGGTTTGCCCCACTGGACATATCAAACCTCCATTTCACATGGGAACCTGATGATGAACACCAAAATTTTCAACAGAAGGGATCCCAGGAGGGCTACTTACCCTTTCCTCATGAGGTCAAACACTGCAAGAAAAGGAAATAAACCATGAATGAATGAGAAGAGCAGCCTGGGTTTATTTGTTATTCATCACCTACAAAAACACATCCATTCCCATACCTGCAAAATCAATTTATCTCCACTCATTTCTCTTCCCTCACCTGTGACAAGGACACCAGAGGATGCAAAATGAAAATATTCATCTCTTCAGCACAGACAAATATCCCCTCTCCTGCCAGCTCTGTACAGGGAGACAGCGGGTGCTAATTTATCAACCGCGGTGCCGCCGCTCTGGGTGTCAGCCCTCGTTGATTTGAGCCCCGTTGTATCTCCAAGGGAGGGTGTTTGGTGTGATATTCCTACTAAATTGCTGATAGGGAAGGAGATGCTGTAAGAACATGCTGCTCCATTTCTGCTGTGTCAATCAGCAGCACAGCTACAGCTTTGTCAGAGCCAAACACTCGCTGGCGGGAGCGACTGAAGAGGATTTACTGGTGTGAGTTGAGGATTGCAGAGCACATGAGTTTGTGTGTCTGATTAGGAGGTTGGGGAAAAGTGTTTTTCTGATCCTGCTCTGCAAACAGGAGATGGATCTGCTTTTATCTAGAATAGGAGAGCTCTTTCCCCATGAATTATATAGGGATTTCTTGCACCTCTCAAAAAATCTGAGCAGATCCCCTCCCCAAAGCAGTGTGGGATCCTCTGAAGGAACAAACACAATGGGGCAGCCTGAATTGGCTCATGTTGCCCTTCAGGCTGAAGAATCTGCAGCTTGTGGAAGCATTTCACTATTCAACCACTCTCCACGTTGCTCAGTGCCTGTTGACATCCCATCCCATCCCATCCCATCCCATCCCATCCCATCCCATCCCATCCCATCCCATCCCTCACAGCAGTGAATCCCCACCTGTCCTGCTGCTGTTGCTGCTATTTCTCCACAGGTAGAGCTTGGTTTAGGTTTGGGTTTTTTCCCCTCTGCAGCTTTCTACCTCATCTCTCCCCTTTCCTCCAATCCCCAGGAGTTCAGGCCTTCAAACAGCAGCCTCAGTCACCCTCCCCACCACGAGTGCCATCACTTTGAGATGCTGCCAGATGCCACTGGGGCTTCAGCCCAGAGGGAAAAGTGGCCTTTCAAAGGCAAATTGCTTCATTTGCTAGGCAGAGTCCTCCTTCAGGGTAGTTTCAAAAGTGTCCCATAATTATTTCATGAGGAGCAGTCTTTGAACCTGCTTCATCAGGAAACAGTTTGGGGAAGCAGAGATGGAAAAGGGTCAGTCATCCCCTCCTCTGGCCTATCTCAGAGGGCACCTCAGGGCCTCCCAGGCCTGTCCCTCAATGTTTCACCCAAATGGGGGTTAGGAGTCACAGGGAGCACCCCCAGACAAGACTGGAGTGACACTATCCACAGCCTACAGAAGTTTCACAGCAGGAGGACAAGGAAACCACCCCCTGCAGCCTTCTCTCCCCTCCTGGCTCTGGAATCAGCTCTACAGAGGGGAGAGCAGAGCAGCTCTCAGGTCTTTTTAGTGTCCCCAGGGCAAAGAGATGTGCACAGCTGTACTGACACAAGGTTGCCTTACCCTACTGCACGGGGCCTTTCCATCCCAGCTGCATTTACAGGCGTTTTAACTTGGCAGAAAAAAAATAAGTCTGCTGAAGTTGGCACAAGTTTCCTCCCGTATTGACCCCGAGTCCTGGTACGTGTCACTTGCATCACTAGGCCTAAGCCCAGATGGTTCTGTTAGCTTATGAGACTCACATACCCATGTACAAGTTGTCCTCTGCAGGATCATCAAGGACCTAAGAGATCACAAAGAAGTAAGGGGAAAGAGGGGAAAAAAAGTGAAAAACAGCAGGAAAAAATATATATTTTTTTTAAGCAAGTAACACTCCCAGTATACTGTGCTGAGCTGCAGAACACTGAGAACAATTTAGGCTAATATTTACAGAGTCCTGCAGAGAGTGGGGTTCTGGAGGACAGATTTTCCTGTCTCCAGAAAAATCTGGGCTTCTGCCTATATTTGGGAAAACAGCCTACCAATAAAGGCACTGCTTGTCCTAAACTGACCTCAGTCAATAATGAAAATGGCACTGAAATCTTGCACTTGTGCACCTTCCCAGGCTTGTCTGCACACAAGTTCCAGTGATCAAAGCTCACTGCTATTTCTACCAGCACAGTGAGCTGCCTTCTCCTGGGCACCAGCCCAGAGTGCAGGGTGAGCGTGCAGCTTGTCCTCCACAGTCAGTAAGACTTTGCTTGGAATCACCAGCCTCAATTTCTGAACATCTATTTTAAACCAATTCTGGCTGAAGTAGGAGCAGCTGAAGAAAAATCCTCTTGTTGCAATACAAACCAGACTTTTTTCAGCATAGCTTAAGGTGGAGAAGCAGCTCACCTCTATCAGCTTAACGATATTGATGTGGTCCAGCTTCTTCAGGATGGCTATTTCCTGATAGACTCTGTCCAGGGGTGCCATGGGTTTGGGCTGGTCTCCAGAGGATGCTTTTGACCCTCTGGGAGGAGGCCGACCTGCAAGTGTGACAGCACAGTGAGGAATTCCACATTTGGCAGCAGCACCTGCACACAGGATGAGCAGCCCCTGGCCCCTCTGCACACACCCCCAGCTGTTCTGGAAGATCTCATCACCTTGTTCTCATCCCAAAGCTTTGCAGTCTCCCACCTGGAACTGAAATGTCCAAGTCCCATCAGACCAGCTGCTCCCAGCTTCCCAGATAGGTCTGGGGCATCCCAGGTGCTATCCCAGGGGTAGAAGAGACTGAAAGGAGGGGGAATAGCCTGCCTAACTTCCAGTGCTTAATTAGGTGAACATGGAAGAGTCACCACTTCAAAGAGACTCACAAAAATCAGAGCCAGGAATCTCATTACTGAGTTTGTTGAATTTCCCTGTGGCTGTACCTGCCCCCTCACCACCCACTGCACTTTAACCAGCTCCCAGCTACATGGGCAGCTTTCACAGGAGGCCACGTTCTGCAGTCCTTGCAGACAATGTTTCTGCAGAGAGATTTGGCTGAGGACAACAGGCAGAGCTCTAAATGTGAGACACTCACGTGGAAATCCATACTGCTTCAAGAGCTTCTTTTTGGAGAGGACTTTCATAGCCTGGAGGGAGAAGAAAAAGCAGTGTTAAAACTGAACAAGAGCCAAAGAGCTGATTGCTGTGACCTGGGAGTATGCTGGGCATCAGGGCTGCTCCTCAGCCTAGAGAAGGCTCCTGGTTAGTGGTGGCCACAACAGACAGACACTGACCCAGGGTTTCCTGAAAGCACTGCTAACCATTTGTTCCATTCATTTTTATCCCATGAAAAAACTTTGATTTGTTTTCAAATGGGCAAAGAAAAAGGAGCCCAGTTTCTGCATTTGGGGCAGAAACTTGAGGGAAGAGGTGGGTTCCTCTGGCTGACCCACTGTTTTGGAAGATGTTTTGACCATGCTCCATGTCAGAGCCACTTCAAGGCTGCTTCATCTTATGTTTTGTGTTGTCAGGGGGTATTAGAAGGAAACTGAACCCAGGCAGCTGAGGTGTGGGAAGGAGTCAGGGTAATTCTTCCTGCCATCCAGTTGGCATTAGCACAGTGGCAAAAGGCAATCTGAATTTAATCAACAGTCTTTGTGCCTCCATCTGCTCTGTGCATTAATAACCTTTTGGAGGGCCACTCAAACACCCCAAGTGGCCCAGCAGATGAATATTTAATGCAGCTCATGGTACAGTTTGCTTAAGAAAACAACCTGTGCTTCCAGGAGCTGTGATGGTCACTCACTCTTTCCCCTAGTCCAAGCAGTTACTCCTATTAATAAAGCATCCAATATATAATTCACACTGGAGTGATCCCTACAAAATCTAACTAACCAAGGGGTCCTGCAGGACTAATTTTGCATTAGTACCACAGAGGCAGGGTCTCCTGTTTTTAACACATATACCAGGAACACCAAACCCATTCCAGTGAGCTCCTTCCCAAGCTGTTGTTCTTGGCAACGATGGCACCACGTGCCCAAGCATCTCCACTCCCATCAGTGCTCCCACTGCAGCCAGGTTCATGGCTTGCTGAAAGGATTGTTATTTTTGGTACTGATCCAGTGAAATCCTCTGGATTTGCACCCATGTAATTGAGAAGAGACACTGTGCAATGTTTCAATCCCGCCTGACAGCTCCAAACCAACTGTTAGAAATGATGGTGTTGAGAGACAGACTCAGAAGAGCTTATCTTTGACTTAGCACAGCTCTGTGTCCAATACAGGCAGCCAAATGACTCACGGTCTGCTGAAAGAGGATCCAAGATGTGCACAACCACCTCCAAATACGGCCAGGACCAAGCCTGGAGGAATTCCAAGGTTTCCCACTTTTATCTCTCCATAATGAAAATGTATGAGAAAAATCAAAGGAATTGGTACATCCATTTCTCTTTCAACCATTGCCAACCCAGGAGGAGAACGCTCCTCTTGCTCCAATCCCATCTTGAGTCCTTGCTGCCTTCTGGCAAGGAGCTTCAAAAAGAAGGACAAAATAGAAGATGCGATTTGCTGAGGAAAGCTCCCAAGTTTGGGAGCCTGGGGGCCTCAGCCTGAGGAACAGAACCATCACCACCAGCCCTGCCCACATCAGGACAGTCCTTCCCAGGAGAAGCTGCAGGGAGCAGGAAGGCACAAAAAGGAGCAATAGCTGAGACAAGGGAAGATCTCAGGGACAGAAATGGAGGGAACAGGAGCTGCTGCTGTCACCCAAACTGCTTGAAGGGCAAGGGGGGTTACTGCATCACAGGTGAGCTGACTGCAAACCACCACTGCTGCTGGGAAGGAAGCACCAGGATATGCTTATACCAGTTTTGAAGCACCAGTATCTGCTACTGCACAGGCAGGGCTGGGTCAGAAGAGAGGACCAGTCCCACTGCACTGACAAACTCAAACAGGGACCAAAAGCAAAGTTCATCATGCAACAGGCCAGAACCACTTAATTATCACAAGAGCAGAGAGGAGGGCACGTGGCTGTGAAGCCTCACTTTAATTACAGTCAGCTGGCAGGACCAGGCTTCTCCTGAATTGTGGCTGCTGAAGTGGGAGCATCTCAGGGATGCTTCAGCAAACCTCTCCTTCCGGGCTCACATGCACGACAGAGCCAAAGACATTTGTACTCACAGGCAGAGCTAATTACCCAGATAATGCCTTTCTGATAAAGAACCAGCTCAGAGCCAAGCTGAGGGATTTTCCCTTTGCACAGGCAAGTGTTGCTTCAGCCTTCTCAGGAAAAGAGGGAGCCTGGAGATTTCCTCCACACATCCTCTTCCCAACGATTCCCATGTGGACACGGGTCTTGACATTTCCCTTTGAGAAACAGCAGGAACAGTGTGCTTTTCTCTGATGTATGTTTATTATCTATGTTTACTGCTCTCTCTCCCTATCAGCCTTACAGCTGGAAGCCACAGGGAAGCTGCCTAAGGGAAAGGAGATTCCAGGCTCATGGAGAGGAGGAATGCCTGTGACACAGCAGCTCTCACAACAGCGAGACCACAAGCTGTGGGAAATGACAACAGCAAAATGGCCATTAGTTTTGGGAGGGAAGGGTGACAAAATGATTGAGCCAAGTGAACTTATCACCTGTCCTTGGTGATGCTCTCACAGTGCTTAGAAAGTGATTTGCTAAGGCAGAGACTTGTACTGCAAGGGCAGAAGCCTGTGCACAGTCCCTACCTACAGCTCCCAGGGGAGTGGGATGCTGCTCAAAGGTCCCTACAAACCACCTAAATCCTCTACCAGTGCATGTGGGAATGCTGAACAGACCAGAGAGCATTTCCAGCTCTTCCTCACCTGTCCTGCCTAACAACATCCCTCAGTCAAAGCAGCTGAGAGGAAAGCTCTGCTAGGAAAGAGGAGTGTTATAAACTGACAGAAAATCCTAAATCAGACAGGCTTAGCTGCCATGGCCTTAAAATCCTGCTCCTGTGTTTGTCACCTTTTTTCCCATCAGCAGAATTCCATCATCAGGCTGTGCCCCATCCAGGCCGTGCCAGCAGAGCAGGGATGCTGTCCTGGAGCTCTCCAGCTGCTTCCCGAGGATCCTGCTGTTACCCCGGGTGACCCAGCCCCTGACAAGCCCTCAGCTGAACAGCACGAGGTGTCAGAGTCAGCCAGAGATCCCTTCCCTGCTCCCCTCCACTCCAGAGTGCAGCTGGCAGCGGTTCAGCAGCTGTTATGTGAGCAAGAGGATGAGAAACACGGGAGCTGTGCCTTCCCTTTCCGCCTGGATGGCAACCAAAGAGGATTCTCCAGGGGCTGGAAAGTTCAAGGCTTGCTGCTGGCCACCTTCTCAGCAGCAGCCCTTTGTCCAGCCACTCCTCTCATAAACTTGGAAGGAATTTCTCCCCATCACTGAGACTTGGTAGGAAACAGCCCTCTGTGCAAAGACTGTTAGGTACAAACAGAGGCAGAGAGCACAATCACACAAATCTCGTTTCTTAGGAAACAAGATTAAAAAAGGAGGATGAAAAAAAGAAAAATCCACTGACAACCTAAATGCTATTGCTTTATTCCAGCAGTAGCATAACAAATGCCCATCATAACCACTTTTCTTTGCAAGCTGATTTAGAGATTGAAAATAGGAGGAAGATATGGCCTGAGGCATCAAAGAATCAAATTCCATCAGCACAATGATTCCAATCTAGATCTCTGCTTGGACACATTTGCCTTTGCTTTTTATTTGCTGCTATTTCACAGAACTTGGCCTTTGGTTTTTCCCCATGTCATCGTCAAAGCATCTCCTTCAAACTGAGACACCAAAACCTTTCCAGTGTAAAGGGTTCCTTGGCAGAGCCCCACAGGAGCTGCTGTAACAGCTTTGTGTGGCCCAGGAGCAGCAGAGTCCTCCAGCTCTGCATTCCAGTGGGGTCTCCTCCTTGGAGGGAGCACTGGGTCACTTATCTGGTGCAGAAATTCCAGTTTCCATGGTCTGACACATTCCCTGAATCCACTGATGTGAGCCAGGACACTTCACAGCCCTCCCAGGCACTGTGGCTGCTCACAGCAACCAAGGGCAAAGCTCTTAGAAGCACTCCCTCATCTTTAATGGAAGGTAAAAAACCCACAAAGTAAACACAACCCATCTACATTTTTTCCCAAATGTGGTGATTGAATTTATTTTCTTGAGATTTTTTCCTAATTCTAGGCCAGATCTAAAACTCATTAAAGAAGCAGCAATCTTTCCTTTTGCTTTGACAGGAGCTGTATTCAGTCCTTGCTCTCTATAAACTCTGCTTTTGCATTGCAAAGGGTCCCACACCTCTGCAGGAATCAGAAGCCACACCCAAATAATTATTTTTTTTCTTATTTCATTACAATTTCAGTCCTAGTTACTGCAGCTTAAAGACAATAAAGAAAGCAGCAACAATTAATTCTTACTGCTTTTTACCACTGAGAGAAAAAAACACCATCCAGAGCTAAATCTGGGGGAAAACAAACACTCAGAAAAGGCCCTTCCCAATTGTTAGAATCACAATTGCTTCTATTAAGTGCTGGTAAGAGTCATTAGGTACCCCTGGGGATCGGGGTGCACTGCTGGGGATGGGAAGGATGAGCAGGGCAGGATGGAAGAAGAGCTCAAGGGTCAGGCACACCAGGCAGGAGCAGAGCTAAACAACCACTAGCCAGTGCAATCAGCACTCTGAAGCTTCTCTGGAGCTTTGAAAAGCCTGCCAAGAGAGGAAAAAGGACGTGGGACACAGAGTTCAGAGATCACTGCCTTTCACAGCAGCCTGCCCCCTCCTCTCCCCACAGACACCCAGCACAGCCTCACACAGCAGGCACTGCCCTGGGCCCATCTCTCCATACCAGGATTGCCAGGATCCCAGCTGGGACCCAGCTCAACCCCAAAAGCAGGATGGGGTGAAGCAAAGAGCACATCCCTGCAGTCTGGGGGTCTTTGTGCCCTGCCTGCCTTCAGGTGAGGCTCAAACAGCCCCCAGGCACGGTGTCTCTCCTGGGCTGCAGCTTAGATTCTTCTAATCTTGCTTAGATTAGAAACCAGGATTAAGTGGGGATTAACTAACACACACAGGAGGCTAACCTGCACACAGGCTTTCACTTTTGGTTCGGATTTGACCAGCTAAATCTACATCCACAGGGTTAATCTGCACCCAAAACAGGGACAGGACTGCAGTGGGCAATGCTATCCTGAACCCAGCTCTCCCCTGCTGAGCTCTAACAGATGCCCTGCCCACCACTGGGCAGCTCAGTGGGATTTCCTGAGCAAAAGGGCAGTGCCAAAATGTAAGGATTACAATTTTCAAAGGAAGAGTGTTTTCAGCTGGAAATAAATGTAATTTATGGATGTGATGTGTTTCCACTCTGTGCTAGTGGTGCTGGTGGGACAGATGGATCAGGGAAGCCAGGGCTGGCACCTCTGCAGAACAAACCATCGTGCTGCAGGGCATGGCAGGGAGGATTTGGAGGGCAGCAGAGAAAAGGAGCCATTGGAAAAAGCTCTGGTGCTGCTGTGAATCAGCTTGGAAAGGACAGGAGATGGAAAAAATTGTGGCTCCTTTCCTTGGCCAGCTCCAGGGCACCTTGTCCAGATTTTTGTCTCATCTCTTCCATCCTTCATTTCAAGACATTCCTGCCACAGTTTCATGCCTGCTGGAAGCACAGAAAGGCTAAGGAATACCCACAGGCACACAATTCCCACCTGACCCTTTCACAACCTGGTGTGTCTCTTGTAATAGTCAGGGAGGAAAAACTATCTGGGGAGCAGTGGGGAATGAGCATGGTTTTTGTTCCACAGCACATTCTTACCCCTCTTTGTCCCAAAGCCAGCAGGGACAAGCAGCAGCACACAGGACTGCCTGGGTGCCCTGATGGGTCCATTTTCATGCATTTTTCACATGCAGGAGCAGCAGCAGGACACTCTCACCAAATGCAGCATGGAGCAGCAGCTCTGGCAGGGCTGTGTTGGGTTGAGGTTTAACAGCACTGCAACCACACAGCTCTGCTCAGCAGATTCCTGCCCTGGGAGCCATCAGAAACTGCTGGAAGCTCTTCCCAGAAGCCTCCAGGCAGAGCCACACATAGCAAGGAAGTTTTCCTTCCTTCCAGCTCCTGCTCTCAGACTGAAGAAAACAAGCCACACGGCAAGCCCAGGGACATGAGCACATCTGCAGGCAGATTTTGCAGGAATTCCAGTTGGGATGGCTGGGATTTAGCTGCCTCTGAAAGGGGAGGCACAGAGCAGGAGCCTTCCGCATAAGCGGCCTTTTGGAATAGGAAACTCTCCAACTCGAGAGATTAAACCCCAAGATTTGCCTTTTGTCTTGCACCCTACACCTCCTGCCCTGACAGAGAGCCTTGTTCAGTGTCCCCCAGGCATCCCCCAAGGGGGGTAAGATGCAGGGAGCCTGGCACTGCCCAGCCACACCACAATGTACAGCATTTTTCTGAGAAACGCCCCCATTTCCTTACAAAACACGCCTGCTCCTTCCAGGCCAGGCTTCCAATGCACAGCAGGTGCTGAATACCACCACCCACATGCCTCTAATTTCAGGTGACCTGCTTCATAGCTAGAAAATGCCAAGGCAAATCAGCAGCATGCTTCTGCAGCCTGCCTGTGCCTTACATAAGGCGCCCACCCCGTCCCCTCCCGAGTGCAGCGGCTCCGTGCCCAGCAGGAGCTTCAGCTCCTTGCAAGCCACCCAAATCAGAAATGCTCATGCTGAAAGCAGCCAGGTAGAGAGGACCCAGCTCTCAGGGGAGGAAGAGCAGCAGCAAAGAGGAGCAGAGACACACTTACATAATACTTGTCATCGTTCTCGTTGTAGGCCAGTTTCACGACACCGTAGGAACCCTAAAAATAAACAGGAATTGCACAGTCAGTTCAGCAGCTTCACCTCATCTTCTCACTGCTCAAGGCTGGATAAAAAACAGCTCCCAAGGCCCCAGACCATGCTGACCCCTGAGCAGTCTGCAGGTGATGTGACCCTGCAAGGTTGTGTTTTGGGAGCTCTGTTGGAGCCAAGGGGTCCTGGAGGATTATTGATGTCTGGAGGAGTTGAGTATTAGCCCATCACCTCCTGCCCTGAGCCAAAGCCACCATGTGTGTCTGAACTCAGACAGGGGTGGGGAACTGAGAGAAAAATTTGCAAGCAGATTTTTTTTGGTGCAAATTTGGAAATTCTGCACAAATACCTTTCCTGTTCCACCAACCTGCCCAGGCAGATGCAGACCTGGGCTGCTGCTGGATCCACAGCTCCAGAGACAGCCTGAAGCCAAGCCAGAGCCTTCAAAATATTTCTCCTGACTTCACTGAGAGTTGAAATATGGTTCTGGTCTCAGAGGAGACTAACAAGCCAAGTGGCTGACCCAGAAGCACAGCAGACCCTTTACCAACCTCACAGTGCCCATCTGCTTGCTGTGACCCACAGAGATGGAGGCAGGGACAAATCCACCTGAGAGAAGGTTTCACACTCTCCTTAAATCTTAACAAAGTCTGAAGTGGGTCTGAAGCTGTGTGAGATTTGGGATGGCATCTGCTGTGCCAGCAGTGGTACCTCCATTCTTACTCCCTGCCTGCCAGCAGCCAAATGCACAGCCCACGGCACAGATGGTGGGGGTGCCATCCCACAGCCTGAGGCCTCTTGTTTTGGAGGCATTTGGGCTAATTAAACTTCTGGTGAAGGTCTCTGCAGCTCAGGGTGCAGCCTCTTCTGGCTGCAATGCTCCAGCTGCAGAGGCAGACACAGCTTCCAGACAGCACCACTGCTTGTGGACCCATCTGCAACAGTGGCATGTGGCCAAATGTGCAGGTGTGTGAGCTGCTCACCAGCCCAGACCTCTGAATAACTTCACAGGAATCTCTTTTGAATCATTCTGCAGCTTTTACACATGCACTAGAATTAAACAAGCACTTCACGTGACGTAAAAATTTTAATTAGTCCTGATGGGGATCAAACCTCTGCCCTGATCATCTTTTTGGGTTTTTTATTCTTTGTTCTGTTGTATTAATGTATCAAAGGCCCTTAGTGTTACATTTGGCAAGCAAACACCTTGAAAAGGAGCCAGCTTAATCACCTTCTCAGGGAGGAAAAATAAATTTAGATTTCAAAGGAAGTAACTCCATTGTGACCTTGAACAAAACTTGCTCAAACTAATAAGGGAAAAAAAAGCCCAAAACAATCAAAAAATCCCCTCAAACCAAACACAACTTGCAAGGAGTCTTGGCCAGTGGGGTCCCCTGGGCTGGCACAGCCTTTCCACCCCTACTCACATGTGTGACAGAGGCTGGTGTGACCAAGATGAGCCCCAGTACATACCTTCCCTATTTCACTCTGCAGCTTGTACTGGTTTAATTGCACACAGTCCTGCAGATCAAAAGGAGAACATAATTAGAGTATTGGTAAAGGAAATGACTGAGTTTGAATCAGGTTCAAGTAGCAGCAGAGTGCTAAATAATTAAAGACTTAATCTTACTTAAACTGGTGTGTGTTACACTATAAGCACTGCTATTTTTTTATTTTTTTGGACAACCCAAGACAAAACAATTATGGGCTAAATTCTGATTCCAATTGTGCTGGAGTAAAACCACCCCAATTCCCCCACATTGCCCCAGGTTAAGCCCAGGGGGCCTGCCAGCAGCCCCTGGCTTGTTTACATTAACTTTCTATACCTGACTGGGCTCAGAACCACTCAGATAATTCCTGGTGGGAAGCACCATCACCTCAGCTTCTGCTGTGCTTCCAGCACTTGAGCTGAACACAGCAGAAATCAGATTATAGGTGCTTTCTACATTTTTTTCCCTCTTGCTGAAAAGACCATAATTCACTGCTGAAGTGACTCCTGCCACGTGTTGCTGCAGACTGCAAGGGTTGTTATTCTGTATTTTGATTCTCCTGCAGGAAGTGGGATAATTGTCCTATTCCTTTATCAGAGAAAAACACCTATTTCTGGGCCAAGTGTTTCTTTAAGATAACATCGTACAATTCTCCTGATTTCATCATGCCAATGCATTTGCAACTGCTGATAAATACAAACAGAGCAAGAACCTTAATGAGATCCTTTAATGAAAAACTGTCACCAAATTAGACTGAGCCAGTTCAAGTGTGCAATAATTGTTTCACCTTAAAAAACAAGATGCCCTCTGTGTTAACATGTCCAAGGTATTAGTCAAGAGAGGAAGGGGAGGGGGGGAATCATTGCCACAGAAAACAAAAATTGGTCAAAAATCACAAAGCACAGGGCAGTCCAGGCCCTTTCACAGATCCAAGACCTGCTGTTGTAGATGGGACAAGCTCTGTCAGTCACACAGGGACAAGATGCCCATGTACAAACATCTTCAGAGAGTCCTTCCCTGGTACATACAAACACCAGGGCATCACCTGGGCAGCAAAGCTTTTAGCAGCCTCAGGAAAATCCTCCTGCCTTGCTGCCAGCACTGAGCAGGAGCTGGGAATGTCACATCAGCAAAGTGGGCCTCAACTCTGGGGCCTGTGCCTCAGCTCTGCAGCTTTCTGTACCCTTAATAGCTTCAGTTTAATCACTTCTGTGCCACAGCTAAAGCCATTCCCTTGTCAGGGCAGGGCATTGATAGGCAGCAAGGCAGCAGAAATCCCATCAGGCACTCCCACCAGGGAAGGCAGCACTGAAAGAACCTTCCAGGCCATAGGCCATGCATAATTTAAGAAAGGAGAGGAACAAACAGGGAACTTTTTAAATTGCAGATCAATTTTTTGATAGAGAAATGACGGATGAGGTTAATTAAGAACACACAGTAATGCTGTTGGGAGAGGAGAACACGTTACTTCTCTCGCAGAGTTAAAACTGCAGACCCAGACTTGTCAGCAGTGGCTGCCAACTCTTTGTCCAAGGGCAGTTGGCTAATTGGTGTCTCTGGGAATAGTCTTTGTGCTAGACAGCAAGCCCCAGCCCTGCCAGCCCAGGAGCTACCACCTGCCTAAATAACAAATCCAAAGCCCTGCTCGGAAGGCAGGGGTCTGTGGAACAGGTCCCAGTGACAGGACAGCCCCAATTCACTGCCTGCTGCTGTCACTTGATAAATCCTCCCTCAGGCTCAGCTTCAGCTCTTGGCCCTCTTGATCCCTGAACAGAAGTTTTCCTCCCTGTGAACAAATATTAAACCAGCATTAAAAAGCTCAGCAGTGTCTCTCTGAGAGGACACAATGTTCTTCCATAATTCATCAGTGAAAGCAGAGCATCCAGCTCTGCCGTATGCCCATACTCTGCCTCCACATAGCACATCTCTCCATCCTTTCTCCAGATCAGTGCAGGATGCAGCATCAATGGCAGCAGGCACTGAGCTGCCACCCTGCTGGAGAGGGAGGCAGACTCAGTCTGAGATGGCTATCAGCACAGGAGGAAATTGTGACATGCAGCTGTGCCATCCACCCCTGCTCCTGACAGACAGCACCTGCTCATGGCTACTGATAAAGCCTGAATGCTCCTGAACTTCATCTCCAGCTTTGCACAGACTGGAACTGCCCCAGGCAGGGGCCACGAGCTGGAGCAATGGATGTTCTGCACTGAAAGGCACTGACTGAGGATGCCAGAAACCCAAACCAAGGGGAAAGAACCAACTCCAAAATAGCTTTAAGCAGGTGAGAGGCACTGACTGGAATACAAATGTGTCCCTATAATGTGGGAAGGAGCAGCAGAGCTCGTGAGAGGACCTCTGTGAGGCCAAGCACCCACCTCAGAATGTTCCCAGCTCGTCCAGGCTCCCTTCCCACTCTTAGCAGAGCCTCATTAATATGAATGCTGGTTTCCAACTAGCACAGCTCTGCTGCACAGCTGGGCTGCACCACAGCAGGGCTCTCTCAGTGATATCAAAGTGACCATGGAAAAGGCAGCACTGTGTAAAGAGCTGCTGCAGGAGCAGGGACACAAGGGCTCCACATCTGCATTTCAAACTAAGCATTTCCCACCCCCAGGCAGTAACCCTTGCTGCTCAGGATGCAGATGCTGTGGAAGAAGATGGAGTACTTTGAATTTGCTTGCAGATGGGAATGTGCCAGTCACACTTGACTGCAGTTATGTTGAAAGATTTCAGAAAAGCCTGACTCCTGGCACAGTCACAGCACTGCAGGATGGGAGAGCTGGCACTCAAGTCACGTCCTGCTTCCAAGAACTGGCTCCTTTCCCTCCCTGCCTCCCTTATTAAAGCATATGGCTGCTGTCAAAAAAGCTGCAGTCTCTGCACTGCACCTTCTGCATGAATCCTCTTATCAGCTGGGGATGCAGCACCCATCCCACAGCTGGTGTGACCTGCACAGCTCCCCAGAGGACAACAGCTTTGGTGTGCACCACCATTCTCTCAGATGTGCAAGGGGAACACCCACTTCTCAAAAGGGAAACACCAAGCCACACAGATGTTAAGCTCCAGGTCCCTTGGACTCACACTGGCAGAAGTTTAAACGGCAGGGATTTGGGTCCCTGTGTTGCTGCAGGCATCTAGGTCATGACAGTGGGCAGAGCCCCTCTGCTCCCCACATCCAGCACTGGGAACTGCAACTATCAAGACACTCGACCCCTGACAGCATGTCACAGCTCCTCCAGGGCAGGTCTGGACCAGGAGAGCAGCTGCACAACCACCACAGCCACCCAGACACTCCTCTGAAGGAGAGCAGGGTCACGGCCTTCCCTTACCGCTGCTGTTACAAATGATTTAAAGAGAAAAGAAAACCCTGACAGGAGCCAGGCATTTAAGCTCTTTATAAAATTAAATCATGCTTTCAATTATGGTAAAACACAATAGCAGATACATAATCTCCAGAAGTTTAAATCCATAAAATACCATCAGCAAAGCTGCTGTGACTGGTGAATTCCCAAAGGGCACCTACAGCAGGGACACGAGAGCAAAGCCATTTGGCCACAGCCCTTTCTCTGAATAACCTGAAAGACTTCCTGCGTGCTACCATGGCACAGGGGTCATGGTCCCTTAACAAGACTATCCCAGGTAGGAGAGGGCTGAAGGAGCCAAATGTCAGAGCCAGGGCTATACCCAGCAGAGCTCTCCAGTTCCAAGCTAATATGATCCCTGGTTCCAGGGATGTTTTCCCTCCCTTAGAAATAGCAGTGCTTTCAGATCTACTCCTCCAGAAGACTGAAGGCTCCTGTTGCCACCAGAGAAAGACTCACCTTACCCCAAACACCTCAGCTGTAGGGGAGAACATGCCTACCTCAGAGTCTGATATGGAGACCCGATTGGACTCTATCGTTGGTCTCCTGATTATACGTGGTGATGGCCCCGTGGCATAAGGACCACAACCTGGAGTGCTGCTAGAAGCCAAATAACCTCCTGATGATCTTTCCTGAAGGGACAGCTTCCTACTTGATAGGCCAGGTCTAGTTAGAGGTCTTTTGGGAACGTGCCTCAAGTGAGCATCTTCTGACTGTTGGGAAGGCAGAAGTTCATTGATTCCCATGTCACTGCTGACTCCATTTCTTTGGATGTCCTTTATGTTATCAGAAAAGACTGTGTCATTTTCTTCAGGGTTGTCTTCACCATTTTGGTCACTTCTGTCTGGGACAACAGACACATCTATGGCTGCCACCCTCTCCACCAGTTCAGTCTGTGTGTCCATGCCTCCACCCAGGACATTTGCTGGAGAGTCCCCCATGGCTGTGTCCAGCAAGTTTGGTCTCAGATGGTCACTCAGAGAGCAGTGATGTTAGTGCTCAAAGGCTCCATGAAATACCTGAAAGGAATCACAAACCAAGGTAATGTGAATAATAATGTTCACTCAACACAAATGTAACTGAACAGTCATCTCTGGCTTCTTCCAGCATGCAAGAAAGTGAAGGCAAAACACTGGCAGGCTGTAAACAAGGTACATGCACTCAGAATGAAAGGCAGACCCAGGCATTGAGCTAGACAGGAAAGAGATAAAAATGAGATTTTATCTGGTGTGTAACAAGTGACACAGCTAAAGAGAACTTCTCCCTCTGTAGCCAGACCTACAGCCAACCAGGACTTACAGTACTGGAAGAAGCATCCCAACAGCTGAAGGCCAAAGGTCAAACTTTCAACCTCTCAAATTCTTATTTATAGGATACAAGAGATTCTGGCATGTACTCAAACCCAACAGGTACAACAACAACTCCACAGCCATTTAGGGCTCCCCAGTAGTCTCTCTGCTGCCCTGTAGGGCCTCAGAGAGTGTCACAGAACAGCCAAGCCCAGTGACTTCCACACTGCCATTTGCAACATGGTCAGCAAGCAGGATTTAAAAGCAAATCCAGTTCCAGGGTCACCCCTGGCCCTACACAGTTGCAGCCTGTGTGCAAGCACAAGTTCTTGCTGCCCACTGTGTATAAAAGCTATAGTGAGTTGCAAATCAACAATGCTTAATGATTAAAGTGGGATGGGAATCAGCTTTTCCTCGGGAGAAGACCTACAGAACAACAAAAGTGCAATACAAAGCTAAAACTGCTGCATAAAATCTGCTGTTTCCTGGATGCTAATTTCAGTCTCAATTTAAAACAGATTTTAGCCTTCCCAGCACAGTGCAGAGCAGGAAATGATCCTCTGCAGCACATGGCTGTCAACACTTAATCACCTCTGAAGATGCAGCTATCATTTCATCCCTCTGCCCAGCTTCTGGGGATAGTGGGGGAATACAGGAGCACAGCATCCTGTCCTGCCTCCACTGAATTCCAGAGTAGGCTTAACCCTGAAATATTGCAACCTGTGGTTCTCTGTATTCAAAGCAGGCTGTGCATAAAACCCCTGCAAGCCAGGTGATATTTGCATTTACATTTCATTTACATGGGGATAGGGCTTGAGTGAGTCCAGAGAGCCCCATCCAGCCCCAGCCTGGGAACACACACAACCCTTGTCAAGGAGCACAGGCTGAGCTGGGCTCAAAGCTGCCCAGCAATGCTCAGTTAAACACATTACAGTGAGCTCTGCTGCACAGGGATGTGTTCCTGAGGCCCCCATGGCAGCCAAGCTCAAGCCTTTTATATCAATGAGAAAACCAGATGAAGATCTTGACTGGAGGCTTCACCCCAGGTCATGTGCCAATCCTAGGGATACATACCAGGCACTTGGGGTCGCTGAAAGGGAATATCCAAATCTAAGATATCCCTCTCCACATCCCACTGTTCACCTTCTTTCCCCTTCCTGTCTTTTCTGCAGGTTTGCTTGAAAGAAATTTGACAGAAGTGTCATTCACTCAACACAGTGATGAAATAGTGAGATCAGCTTTAAAAGCTTCTATTAAAACTATATTTAAACACATCAATCCCAAAGCACAAATCCCCTTTGGAGCCAGGGATCAGGCACTAGGGGTGTCTCCCAGCAGTGAGGGAGGGGTGTGGGGCTCAGCCCAGCACACACTGCAGTGGTCCCACAAACCCAGGGGCAAAGCAGCACGAGCCTCCCCTCTGCCAGACCTCCCTGCTCTCCAAAGCCCCAAACCCAGGCTGCAAACCACCAAGCCAGCACTGACCCTTCAAAACTGGGAAGCCCACCAAGGATTTGCTGTCTGCAAAATGCTTTTGTGAAGTTTGGAAAGCTTCTGAGCTAAACAAGGAGCATCAGGCCAGGGCAACTGCAAGTCTGTAGTCACCCCACTTCCTCTGCAGAGGCATTCCCAGAAAACTCCAGAGCCTAAGGAGCAGCACATTTCCCAGGGACACACATGGGATGCCAGCATGCTTGGCTCTAGGGGAAGGTCATCTCCTTGGCTCCAGGGAAGAACAATCAAGTTTCCAGCCCTGCACAACCAGGAAAGCACCAGCCACAGCCCTGCTGTCAGCAGCCTCTGCCAGGGCTGGGCTGCAGCTCGGCTGGCAGGCTGCTACAGCACGGAAATCATTCTCAATGAAGGGAAGGAGGCAGCAAAAATGCTTCCACCATTTAACCCAGCTTGCCCAAGGGATAGGAGGAAACCTCCAGGGCCACACTGTGCTAGAAGCTGTTTCTTCTGCCTACAGAATAACAAAACCCGAGGCTTTTCTTTGATGCAGCTTTAGCCCCTGGACAGTCACAGCTCACCTCACTCCTAGGCAGCACCACGAGGAAAATCAATCTGCAGCTGAAGCCTGCAGCTCCTACATCCTCTTCCCTCCTCCTGCCACGAGGTTTTCCCCATATGTGGGAGCAGGGGGAAGAAAGAATCTGCCTGTGTTGCTGTGTAGCTGGCCATGAAAACCCACAAACCACCCACCTGGACTGAACATTTGTGAGTCTCGTGCTGCTCAGCCAGCAGGAAAAAAAGGCCAGGAGCAGTGGGAAGAGCAGCCCAGCAAACAGTGATGCTTACATCAGTCCTCTGAGCAGCTGCTCACCACCCAGACCAGGCACCCAGGGTCTCTCCCCCTCAAAAGCTGAAGCAAACTTGCTCAGTTCTAACCCACAGCACAGGCTGTAAAATAAATCTTTAGCTGACAACTGAACTAGATAAACTGAAGATAAACCCCATAAATTAGTCCATCTGATAAAAACGAACAGACCCATACATTGTTGAAACAAATAATTCAGAGCTGCTAAAAGCAGGCTAAAAAAATCCAGCAAGACTTTAAAGAAAATAATTGTTCATCTGTAAAGCTGGGCTTTGTTTCAAGTTCTGCTGTTTTGAAGGATTCCTTTTCACTGATAAATCCTCCAAAACTGTATTTGAAAGCAAAGATTTCTGAATAAGCAAATCAGTTATGTGCAGCCCAATCTCATTCTGCATAAACTCAGCACAAAAGGCAACTCTTAATTTCTGCAAGGCTAAATCAGTGGTGGATTTGCAGTTTTTCAGGCTGTGGCACAACCATACCTTGCTGGGATGGGAAATCCCAGCAAAACAGAAATTCTACTGCCACCATCTCCCAGCTCCTGCACAGCTTTGCTGTCCCTGCTGATCCCCCACAACACTGAACACCTGCTGTAGAGCAGAGGATAATGCTGCAGACACGAACCAAAGCTGCAAACAAGCTTATATGAGCAAAATTAATTTACTTACAGATATCTTATTTACCATTTTCCCCCGTAGCTATTCCTCTGCTGCAGGCAGACTGCCACTTCAACCATGATTTTCACAATATATTTATCAAATGGCTGCACATGTTTCCCAGATGGGCACTGAGCAGAGAATGGTACAAAAAACCCTTTTGAAATGAATATGATCCTGGAGAAAACCTCACTGTATTTTATGTGGGAGTGGGAGATGAGCAGATGCAATTCGTTTTGCTGCTCAATAAAGTATTCCAAAGCATTGTTTGAAAAATAAAAAACTGTAAATCTAGTTTACTGCCTGGTCCATCCTCTTGGCTAACTAGAAATGTTCCTTTCAGAAAAGAATGGGGAGGCTAAAAGGCCCTGAGCCACAGCAACCCCAGCTTCATTTCCCAAAAGTGTCTTTATGGCTTTGTTCCAGGTTAAGGACATGCTGCTTCTCCTTTGTGTCCCTGAGAACACACCTGCCCCATGCTGAGGCCATTGCAGTAAAAGAATCCCAGTGAATTATAACTGCAATGAGAATTTGCAGTTATATTAAACAGAAAGGTTCAGGCAGTGATTCTGCTGCTGCTGCTCAGCCAGGGGCTTCAAATGCTCATGGGGCATCAGGGATGTCCAGTGAGACCCTCCCTGCACCTCCTTTGTGAACCTCTTGACCACACAAGACCCACAGGCAGTCACAGAGAGAGGTCCCAAAGATCACAGCAGTTTTACTCTGTGAGCAAGGTCAGCAATCAGGCCAGGTTTTCCAGCCAGTGCAATGATCCATGTCCCAGATCCCAGTGATCCATGCCTGCAGAGGGGATGTCATCCCCATCACCAGCATCCATCAGCTCAGGTGAGACCCCTCCAGGGATTCCCTCCTGCCTGGGGCAGAGCTGGCAGCACACCCAGCCCTGCTTTGTGTGTGTTTCCTTCAGACATCACCCCAGCAGCACGGCCACTGTGAAGAATCTGCTCCAGCTGCTGTCAACAGCAGCAGAAACTCCCTTTAAGGAGAGAATCAGCATGTCCTGGGCTGGGCTGCCAAGTCCTGGACAGCTCCTCCAATGACATTATAGAAATATCAGGTCAGCAAGTCCCTTCCAGAGCCAAAGCTGTCTCCTCACACCAAGCAACACAGACTAGGAGGAGTATTTCCATCCTGGAGTGTCTCCTGGGCTCCCTGTTCTGCAGGACTTCCCCAGGCACTGCTACCCTGATATGAGAGAGAGAATTCCACAGCCCCCTTCCCTGAGCCCATCAACTTTTTATACGTGGGAGGCACTTGGCCCAAGCCCAGCCCCTCCAATACCTTCAGTCTGGAGAAGTTTGAGGGGAATTTGGCTCCCACAGCCATGCACTGGAGCCACATCTGAGCTGCCACAAACCACACAAGCAGTCTGCAACATGTGGAACTTCAGATGTAATTCACCAGCCATTCATGGATCTCACTGCTGTGGTGGGACAGCAGCTAGAGGGTTCATTTTTCCTGCAGTAATTAAATTCAGAGCATGTTGGCCTGAATTTCAGCTCTGCCCACCCTTGGCACACCAAGCAGGGCACCTGAGGGCAAGATTGCCTCCTGCCCATCGCCTCTCACACTGCTGCTGCCAGGAATCAGGCCTTGGAGAAGCAAATGAGCTTCTTGGCATCTGTGAAAACCAGTTTCAGACACTGCTGGCCAAAAGGCAGCACAAACCAAGAGGCAAAGGACAATGAGAAACTGCAGCTCTGTGAAGCTGAAAAGAAGAAAATCCCTGCAGTCTTTGCAGAGATAATCAAGGCAGGTGTACACCAGACTGCTCATTTGGGCTGTGTCCTCCCTGGGAAGGGGCAGTAATCACTTTTTAATTTCTGGCTAGAAGCAGAAGACATTAACACAAATAACATGACAACATTAACAAAATAAGAACATTGTGTTGGTGCTTTTTGCACACACCCTATATGTTTGTTTTGTCCTAGGGCTCACAAGGCTCTTGTTTCAGGGCACAGACAAGCACATCTTGCTGAGAAATCACTAGATCCTGCTGTAATCATCCAGTCCCTCTTCTCTCCACAGCTCTTGGCAGTGAGCCTGGCTGCTGTGCCACAGCTGAAAATCAGATCTAAAGGTGCTTTGATGACCTGTGGGAAGCTCCTCACACAGCTTTAACAGGAACCAGGGAATGAGAAAGAACAGCAGCTTTTGCAATTCAAGCACTGTGTGAGAAATCTGAAAAGCAAGTTCAGACCCCTGCTCCTGCCAGACTCCTTAAATGACAACAAACATCTCCAGACCACAGTCTGGAAAATGCAGCATTCTACCTCCTCCTCCTCATCAGTCCTTTCCAAGGCAGGGTGCCTTCCAAAGGGATTTTGGGGCCAGTTCTGCCCCTGAGCTACAGACAAGCACCCCAAGGTGCCCAACTCTGTGCTTGCTCTCCTCTCTTCTCCCTGAGAGGCCCCAGCTGAAGGCAAAATTTGGGGTTTCCATTTGATGAAGGACTGATGCTTTCATCACCCTGGATGTAAAGTACAGATGCACATATGAGACACAGGCTGAGCTCAGCAGTGATCCCCTGATGTTATAGTGTGAAAAACAGAAGCTACACACCATGAAGGCCATGTAACCACTTTTAAGAGCAATTAATACCGTATTTAAAATACGTTTTGAAACTAGTCAGGATGCTGAACCAATATCTCCAGTCCACCAACCTACAATTCAAGAGATAACAACCACCTTGCACACAGTCCCAAGCCTGGAAAAGTTTTACAAAAGATTTCCCAACTGCATTATATTTCATCCCTCCATGTTCTAATTATATGGTTAAATACATTTGCATAATCAGATGCAATTACACTAATTGCATATATAAGCAATAATCAACCAAAAATTACTCTGAGGAAAAAAGTTTCTACTTAAGGAAATTTCTGTAACAAGAAAACACTGAGGAATGCCAAGCCTATCTAAGCAAGAGTGATAGTGACATTAAACACTCCAGATAATGCAGGTGAAACAGGAGCCCTGCCAGAGCATTATCTGAGTGCAGCTCTGTTGGCACATTTTAACCATGTCTTTGGTGGGGACAACACCAAAGAACTGAAGAGTTGTGCTCCTTTGTACTCAAGCCCTGGCTACAAATGACTTTGGTAAGACAGGTTTGGCTGCTGTGTTTTATTGTGTTTCATAGTACAGGTTTAGCAAGACTTGTGGGCATCAGCTCCTGATGCTGGACTATGTTCACTTCAGCTTGAATCTTTTAAAGCTCTTTATCAGTGTATGAGCATCAGAGCTGCTTTTATTTTGCAAATTACAGCTGGGAAAGCACGAGGACCAGGCAATGAGAGGCACTCAGCCCACATATCCCAGAGTTTTTGCTTTCAGTGATGCCAGGTGCTGTGACTCACCATCTCTGCAAGAGCCCAAAGTGACCACAAACCAGCACATCCCAGCATCCAACTCCACACCGACTCTGGTGACAACCTGAGCTCAGATTACAACAAATCCCATTTGCCCTTGTGACAAGGGACACAAAAGCCCTGTGGGGGAAGGACCCTGGCCACTGTGCCAGCTTGATCCCTGCTCCTGACCCGTGGCAGTGAGGGATGGGAGGATGGAGGAGGTTGGTGTGGGCAGAGAGCCCAGGTCCAGTCCTGCTGTGTGACCAGCAGCCTTGCTGGGTGTTTTGCCTCACTTCCAAGTGACCCTAAGGCAAGCAATGTGAAGGATTTTGGCATGTTAATTTGCACACACAGCCTGGACAACATGGGGACCCCCTTCTCAATTAGGTGACAGAGGAGAACAAAAACCCATTTCTAAAGCTGCTCTCAGCTTAGACCTCAGAGCCTGCCTACCCCAACTCCCTCTTCCAGTCACCATCAAGAGTGCAGGAAATACCCCAAATGCAACACAGGGAAAGCTGATCCCCATAAATCCAATGGAAAAGCAGCTTCCCAACCAGCACCTGTAAGAGTACTTGCTGCTACAGCTTAAGGCAGGCACAGACAACATCAGCTCACACAGGAGGATCCCATGTAGGGTCAGTGCAGGACCTGTGCCAGGGAGGGAGCAGGTTCCTGGGGCTGAACATGAGCAGGGGAGAGGAGGAGGAGGAAGAGGAGGAAGAAGTGCCATGGTTTGCTGTCACTTACTGAGCTGAGAGGCAGCGTGATTCCCAGGAGAGGAGGCAGCCGTGGCAGGGAGCACAGCTTGCTGGAGGTGGATTTAAACAGTCAGTGAGGGAATGCTTCAAAAAATAACTGAGAATGTCAGATTATATGAAAATTGAAAGGCTTAGATTATTTGTAAAATACTAACAAGTAAGGTGGTAGCCAGGCTCTATTGATTCATGAGCAAAATAACTACCTCAGAAGCAGGGAGGCTTTAATATTAAGGGCCTTCATTGCAATAATGGCTTTCCAAGCATCTGTACCATGGCAAGGTAAATGGCAGGTTAAAGAAAAAGAAGGATTTAAGTTGTTCTAAGGGAAAGGCATTGGTATCAGGTGAGCTATTTTCTGTTGCAATCCGTAATGAACCTCAAAATTGCCACAGAAGATGATACAGACCCGTGAATCACTGTTTGTTGTGATAAACAAACTGAAAATGAAGAAATCAAGAGGACCTGAACAGCCTCTCAGTCTGCAAGGGCTGATATTCCACAATGGCCAAATCCCCACTGATCTCTCAGGAGCAGAGCTGGGCACTCAAATCAAACCTGTCTCTAAAGCCAGTGCAGGTACCAGTGCCTTTTCTGGACAGCAGGACCAGGGCACCAGCAAGCAGCCCATGGAAAGCACCTCTGTGGCACAGAGAGAAAGGAAAGGGAATAGAAGAGAAACAGAACTAAAAGCAAAATCCACAGCAATGAGCTCATGCACAGATTTGTGTGAACTGCCACAGCACAAGGTACCTGCCCTCTGGTTTTAGTGTAAGGTCTGGTTTTTAAGCCTGGTAAGCCCAGCCTGCAGTGAAGGATCTGGAGCAGCAGGGAGCCTGCCAGCCAGGCAAGTCAGCTCTCTCACACACACCCATCTGTCACCCTGAGGAACAGAAACCCAGTGCACACAACAGCTGATCTGGTGGGACTGCACCCTGCTTCCACAGCAGAGCCCATGAGATACACTAGTAATTAAATAAATTAAGGAGGAGGGAAGAAGCCACCTGGAGCTGTACAGACAGGCTCAGCCCAAGCTGCACATTGGCACCCAGATGCTCCCAGGACATCTCTGCCCTCCTCCACCAGTTTATTCACTTCATCAGCATATAGCACTTTCTACACTGACTGCCATGGCTAACTCTGCTTTCCAGGTGCTCACAGAACTCCTGTTGCTGCTCAATACATAAGAATTCAGTGACAGAAAGCAAACCACTGCAGAACAATGCTGGTTATTCAGTTTAAGAGCAGCATAGTGGGAAAGGACACATACAGATCATCAACACAGCAAAAGAATTCAGCATCAAGCGCCTTTGCCAGGCTCAAATCTCACAGCACCGACCAGCACTGTTTAAACAATTGTTTAAAAAGCATCCACAACAAGCTGAACAAGCCACCAGGCAGAACAAGTTTGCATTTATACATGTCAGGTCTTAGAGGTTTATCTCCCTCCCAGATAAGAAGAAAGCTTTCAGCTGCCTTTGAGAGATCTGGAGGTATTTCAGGGGATATATCAAGTTGCTTAGTTCTGTAAGCCAGCTGCAGTGAAAAGTCTTTTCAGCATTTTAAAAACATTAATTTCCACCTGTTCCAAGACTGCAAATCTACAATAAAAGCATAAGCACAGAACACTGCAGGCTTTCTTCTTCCCAGCAGTCCAAACACAGGTTTCTATTCAAGGTGATCTCTGCAAAGAGTTTTAACCAGGGGAATTATCCCAGCACCCATCTCTAAATGTCCGTGGGCTGAAGGTTTTCATCAGCTCTGCCAATCTGCACAGCCCCAGGCAAAGGGCAAAGCACAGAACTGCACAGGGCAAAACCAGTGAACTCTGTACGACAAGACAAATGGACTTCAAATTCAGAGCTCTAAGTATCTGTTCTATTTCCACATGGATAACTTCCATCTTCTGATAATCCTCACGTCTTTAGAAACCCCAGGACTTGAAAACATGTCCTCAGATAACCTGCACAATATCAAAGGCAGCGGCGAGGCTCTGGACAGAGGGAACAGGCTCTGGGGGATGAACAACAGATCCCACAGAGTCAGAACCAGGTACACCACAACAATTACCCTTGTCGTGCACACACAACCCACACTTGGAAATGTAAAGGGTAGCAGGCTTCCCACTTCCTTTGAAGCCCTAAGCTTTAGCTCTTTAAGCCTAAATGCACTTTCAAAGCCCCGAGGTCAGTGACTGGAGATTATCCAGGCAAAGGCTGCTGGGGAGAAAGCTGTTCTTTTGAGTCACTGAAATGCTATCCCTGAAATTCAGGCTGATGACAACTCAGCATTTATCAGAGTGAAAAAGGCTTTACAACACCAAAGGGCCAACAATAGTTCCCAGGTGCAGCTTTAGTTAAAACACGAGTATGCAAATGCCACCCCAGGGCACCTTAATTTCACCCCAGTGAACAGGTTGAACCCAGGCTGCCTGGGCTGGGGGTCCAGGCTGTCCTGGGACACCAAAGCAATGCTCCTGTTCTCATGGACAGGTAATGTGCATTGTACTCGATCAGCTGGGCTCTTTCTCAAGTGTTAGAAATGATGCAGAGCCACAGGAGCAGTAGAAAAAGGCAAGGTACAGGTCAGCAGGTACAGGAGCAAATCTGCTGGCAAGGAGGTGTCCAGACAGTTTTTGAGAAGCCAGGTTTAGTCCTGCCTTGCCTGGCCCAGTGAGACACAGCCAGAACTGATGGCATCAGATTGTGCAGCCATCTCTGCACAATCAGAGCTCCTTCCAGCCTCCAACCTGGGCTGCAGCACCTTCCCCCTGCTCACAGCAGGCAAAACCCTGAAAACCAGAGAGTTAAAAGCCATCAATCTCCACAGGATTATTGGGTTCTTCTCTTCCCTGTCCTGGGCTCCACTGCAGCTGATACAACTTCCAAGTAAAACCTGGCTGTTTGCTGCTAAAATTTTCAAGGCAGGGGAAAGGCAAACACGGTCTAAGAGGAAAGGGTGGTAAGGAAATGTGATCTGTGCAATTTAATAGCAAGCAAATACATGTGGAAAAATGGGATGTGGTTTACAAATGTAGTTTAAGCATTGCTCACACAGCCTGGCCTGCTCCCTGCCCAGGAAGAGAGCAAAGAAGGAAAACTCTGAAGCCAATTGACTTGGGCACTGGTAGCAATACCTGATCCCAACAGCTGTATCCCATGTCCTGGTAGACATCCCTGTGGTACAGGTCGGGGTGTCGCTGGCAAATGAATTGCACTGCTCTGGCTACTCAGATATCCTTCTCCAGTTGCTATGGGAAAAGAAATCAAAAAGCAAGACTGGTAACAACGTGAAAAAACTAAGCAAAGCATGTATTTAAAAGCCTTGCTGGCTGCCAGCCAGGGTGCTCAGCACCTTCCAGGTTGCATCCCAGAACAATTAGTCTGTATGCAGCCACTGAGTTTCCCAACACACTGCTCATCTCTGTGATGGAGATGCTGGCTCCACTCCAGCAAAACACTTAAACACATTCTTGAACTTTAACTGTGCTCTCAGGACACCAGAAGGGATGATCACCCATGTGCCAAAGTGTGAACAACACAGAAAATCTCAGCCTAAAACATGTGGAAACGCTCATAGCAGTGCCTGGGCAAATGGGTTTCACATGTGTCTGAAAGAGAGCTGCCCAGTTACTGTGGGAGCCATCCCAGGGCTCCTTTCCCAGAAGGAGAGGACGTTTTCTTCCACATTTGCAGTTTCTTAGGCTAGCCAGGCTCTTGTCAAGGCAGTATCAGAAATAACTCTTATTGCATACATCCTCTTAGGAGGGGTCTCCATCCATCTTTCCCCTTTCACCAGGGCACACTACAACACAGAAAGCTCTGTGTGGCCAGTGAGGAGAGGTGACTCCCCTGGAGGCAGCTCTTGAGTTACCCTCACCTGGAAGGATGTTCAGTAACAACAGCAAAACACTAACATTATTACTATTACTACCACTATTATTATCACTACTATTATCATAGTATTATATTAGTACCATTATTTTGCCTTTGAGGCTAGCAACAATAGGTAAAATTTTAAAACATTTTAAAACAGGACACAAAAAACCCTTCTTCTGCAATTCAGAGACAAAGCACACCAGAAAACTTCTTGAGGAAGTGATAGATTCCTCTTGACTTGAATTATCTGAGAGGAACTGTTGATAAAATCCTGCACATCTGTGACCCAGGAGATCTAGCACAGACAACTATAGAAAACTGAAAACCCACAAGCCTGTGAATTATTCTGCATTACCTGACAAAAGACACCCATAGGAAAACTATTTTTAGCTTTCCTTTCATCAGTTCTGTTTAACAATAAAATCCAATTCTCTGGCTGTTTTTGAAAATCTTGCCTAATACATTTCCATAGTGCCTGTCACCTGCCATGTGACCTGTCACCTGTGATTTACAGATAGTGCCTACTCACCAAGGGACAAAACCACTTTTACACTGAGTTAGGAAGAGCCACTCTTGCTCAGGGTCACCCAGACACCACCTCAGTGCTCAGTGAGAGAACCCCAAATTTCTGATTCCCAAACTCTTGCACCTTTGTACTCTACCTATAATGAACACACCTTTGTATGAGTAGATCTATAACAACACTACCTCATCATTCCTGACACAAACCAAAATTGGGCTCATGCTTTCAGATCTGTTTCTGGCAGTCAGTGCAGCCCCATTTTCAACATTTGAAGCAGTGATAAGAGTTTAGCCACATCCAGCTTGGCAAAGCCCCACATCACTCCCTGCATGACATTCTCCCACTCTGGCTGCAGCCACATGGGTCAGTAAGATGCAGAGATCACACTGTGCCACTGAGCTCAACTGATCCACCAGGAACCTACATTAATCAGGAATTAGATCAGGAATTGCCTACATCATGTTTGCTGCAGGGAGATCAGAGAGATGAAAGATCAGAAAGAAGAAAAACCCAATCGGTTTACTTGCTATATAAAGCTTACAGTGGATTACAAAGGAATTTCCCGAGGCTCTCAGATATGCTATTCACTTGCTTACACATGTGCATGATTCTGAACAACCACAGCTCAATTCCATCAATATTTTGGTAATAGAAGAAATATAATTACATATAAATAAAAGCTGAGAATAAGGTTTTATTTGCATTGCAATGTTGACTGTTTCAGGAGGGTGCTTTTACTCACTGCTGATGGCACAGGAATTTGAGATTAGGCTCAGACTTGCACCTACCCACAAAAGGGACTCACCAGAGTAGGCTGAGAACAAAACTTGAGAAGTCTAATCTAAAGCCTGAGATCACTCTGCCTGACCAGAAAGCAAACAGCAAAATTTAAGTCTCACATTGCTGTGGAATTCAGGCAAATCTCCTGGGATACACCGTACTCGCAAGACAGAGCTGTTTCCTCTTCTGTCTGATGAAACATTCCATCATGTTCTAGATGCTATTTAAAAAAATTATCAAAGGCAGGGGTGGAAATTTTCAGTTCATCTCCACCCATCCCATTCTGGAAGCACCCAAAAGAGAATCACTTATTCTAAAAGTGACTAAGACATGAGTCATCTGATGAGTAAGCACATTGGCTCTGGAAATCTTATTCAATCTATGACCATATCCAAGTCATTTCATTACCTAAATCATTTATCCATTTTATACATTAATGCAGTAGCACTCCAAGGCCAGGAAGAAGCTCTTGTTTCCAGCACCAGGGTAACTGCAGCTAATCTTGTCCTGCTATGATAGACAGAGCACCGGCAGGAAACGCTGTGCTGAAACAGCAGAGCAAAACCTCATGGCAACTCTGCATTATACAGGGCTCTGAAAGACAGCTTTGGAGATGACCCCAGCCTCAGCCAACACTTGAGTGAAGCTGTATTGGAATCAGCCACTTGTGCAGCTCAGCATCCCTGCAAAGGCAAACACAAGCCCTGCTCCTGGCAGCAGGATGCCAGCAGGGCTCAGTGCAGGCAGTGCCAGGACTGCAGCCAAGCACTTACCACGTCCTCCTGTTACTATCCCAAAAGCTCTCATATGAAGCTGCAAAAGCATTAAGTCAAACCACTAATGAGGCTTAAATATCTCTCCATTCTGGAGAAACACGAGCATCTCACAAAGCAAATTTGTTCATCTTCACAAACAACCTGTGGGATACAATAATGGGCAGGGAACTATGCAGAGGAGAAGATTTAATCCCACAGAATCCTTTTTAACAGACCCCAACAGATACCTTGATGCCTTTGAAATGCTAGCTTAAGATCCAACAGGAGATCTGTGGCTGATGTTCCCCTGCCCTCTTCCTAAAATCCTGGTGAGCACATGAGTGAGCAGGTCTGGTGTGTCCTTGGGAGGCCCCTCTCACCTCAGCCCCAAGCACAGCAGCAGTGATGCACCCAGCAAACAGCCTGGGCATCCCCTGACATGATGAATCTGTTCAGCCTGCTTTACAGCCCACTGCACAACCTTTCTTCAGGGCAGCTGATTTCTCTGTGTTCCATCAGCACTGCACAAAAAGTACACTTGTAAGTGGAGTAACTTCAAAGGACTAATTTAAGTTGTTCTGCGCTATTCCACTGGCATCACACTATGATCACTGTCTTGATATTGCATTTCCACAGCTTTAGGTTTTCTGAGTCTTTCAGCAGACTCACAGGAGGACACAGCCAGGGTTTTCACCTGAATGGCCAGCCCTGTGAGCATCTGCCTTTACATAAACAACAGTAAAAGAATAGAGATTTCTCACCAGGGGTTGAATTTGCAATTTGCCTCTGCTGGACCATATATGAACAATTGCCACTTAATTCAGATAAACCTGAAGCCAATTAGGAAAACAATGCTGCTGTGCTTACATGATCCACAGCTACTCTGAAAGGGACAAAAATTTAACTCCTATGGAAAAGATCAAAACAAAAACCCATATCCATTGTTAAACAGATTAATCAGACTCTTGGAGAGCTCATGAGGGATTGGGTTCAATCTCTGCAGCTGTTATTAGCATAAGCCCTGTACATCAGTAACAAAAGACCTGCCTAAGTCCCACACTCCTGTTTACTTTGCGATGAGACTCTGCTCGGGCTCACAGCATTTAACATACACACTCTTAATTAAAAGGACAGGAGAAGAGGAAGGAGCTGGCTGAAGTTTATACTGCAGCAAAACAAAACCCTTAATGACCCTTTTTATAAGGGTAGGACTACCATTATGGAAGAAAACAGAACCCCGGTGCCAGCAACACCTTTCCTGATCCAGCAGAGTCTGGGCATGATGCTGTGCAGGGCAGGGCCACAACCCAGGTACAGCAAGAGCCAGTCCTTTCCCAGGGAGAGGAAGGCAGACTGGGACAGAGGGGAGCCAGGGATGAGCATGTGCAAAGTAAGGAAAAGCACACTGTGCTGGCTGGAGCAAACCTGGAACGGATGGAGCATCATCCAGCTCTGGGCTGGGGAGGCCAGGCACAACCACAGATGGAGCTAGGGCAGGAAGGCTCCTGCTCACCTGTGCAGGAAAGGCATAGCCAAGAGAAAGGAGCACAGCACAACTCCAGAGTGGTTCCCCACGGCTGCAGGGACAAGATGGGCCCCTCGTGTGCCACCGGCTCCCAGGAGAGGCTGCAGGCATGTGCTGTGGGAAATGGGCTGATGGCATCCAGAGTGAGATGTGTCTGCAGGAGATCTGGCAGGTAAATGGAGCAGGGGAATGAGAGCCTGCTGAGAAACGGCCTCCTGCACCCCTCGTTGGGCGTCAATCACGCGCTCCCCAAAAATCCCCAAATTAGAATTAAATACGATGCTGCCGCCTCCGGAACAAAAGTTATTCATTCCATAAAAAGCATTTTCATACATCTCTCTTATGACTCTTCCATTCCTCTCCAGGCCCACTCACTCCTCTCCCGCAGAGAAGTCATTTGATGAAGGAACTTTTCTGATTGCAGCATTCTGCAAACTCTTTTTGTAGAAGGGTTAAATGAGCATATTCCTGAAGGGATGGCCAGTGCCAGAGGAAAGGGCCTCCAGTTTCAACAGTGACAGCAAGGGAGAGGGGATTCCTCCCACTGAGCATGACATCTACTTTGCTGAAGGCAGAGGGAGTCCTGTCACCCCTTCCACTGTGATTTTATCATACTGTTTTCCAAGATGTGCAGATTAGAACTATGTAACTATCTCAACACATGCTTCATACGCTTAATTCTTGTTAAAGCTAAGCAAACGCTTAAGGCTGTGCATTGCTTCAGGAATCACTGCTGGATGGGATCTGTGCTTTGCTCACAACCAGGCTTTGCATGAATCCAAGAGATTTTCCAGGCACACCTCAGGAACCTGGGCAGGAATAGAGATGTTGGTGCGTGGTCTCATATACAGGAACATCTAACAAGGGGTCCAGGGAGCACGTAGAGCCAGCAGCTTGCTGGAGTGTGCCCTGAGAGCTCATGGATTCAGAACCAGTTGCATGGCTGGGGCAGGTAAGAGCCACTTGGTTTTTTCATGCATTTCCCTATTCCAGCCTGGAGGAGGAACCCCTGCTGTGGAAGCAGTGAAGAAGCATTGCAGAAGTCCCTGCTGGCAGCCCAATGCTTGGGAGCCAAGTTTAAACTCCTGACTGTCATCACTTCATCAGTCAGACACCTTAACCCCCCCTTGCTGCTTCTCCACTAAGTTGGGCCAGCAAGTTCTCATCACTAAACTCCTCCCAGGTCCAGATCTCACTCACTTCCCCAGGTGCTTGCTCCAAGTGCCACACTGTCACCTTCCCCAAATTCCCATTGTCCATAAATCAACTGCAGCACTTGCATCTCCTGAAACATTTAACCAGGACAAATGCCACATTAGACTCTGATGAAGCACTGTTTGGTGAAGACTATAGAGAGCCATAACACCAACCAAAAGGTTTCAAGTGGTAATTAATCAGCTACAATAATAAATAATACATATACTTTCAAGTGTTTACTTATTTCCTGAATGTCTCCCATAAATATCTAACCAATAAAGCATACTTTGAACAGCAGCACTTGTATCTTTTCCCTTCTGAGCTAACTCTGTGCTATTTACTTAAAATAGAAAATTCTGTTTTCCTAGGAGAAAGACAGGTTGAAAGGTAACAGAATTTTGGAAGTAGCTTGAGCATTCAAATTTTCTCTGAACAAAGTATAATTAATACAAGTATTTAAACTTTTCTCAGTCTTACCTTATTTTATGGACAAAATTTATGTAGCTGTTTCAATCCATTCAGTCAGGTGGGCTGCTGGTCCACAGCTCTCTTCAGCAAGTGTCACATGTGATGCTCACTGGTCAGGCTGCCAGGGCACATGCATCCTCACAGAAACCAGCACCAAGATAAAATCCTGACCTCAAAAACACAGCCCAAGAAATCTTCACTGAACTACAGGAGCTTTGCTTTTAATATAGACAGAATTTCTAGTTCAGGCTTTCAAAACTAAGTGCTGTTTAAAAAGTAATAGTCAAGAAATTAGTGCAGCTCTCCCCCCAGAAAAGGAAAGCAGGATTGTGAAAACAGCTGGAATGCTCTCCACAGCCTTTAGCATTTGCCTTAAGAGGATGGAAAAGGTCAGTGTCATTTGGCTCTTAGCAAGGTTTTTCAGCCCTTTGTGGAGGGCTGGCCAGCTTGACAGGTTTAATTTATGATAGTGAATCCCAGAGCCCTGAAGACACCCCAGTAGGGGCAGTCAGGACCAAGAGCTGCTCACCACCACCATCCTCCCAGAGAAGCTCCTGGTTCCATGCTGGCCTCAGTCTCCTCTCCACCACAGCCCAGGAACACTCAGCCATAACCACCCATCCCACCAGGGCTGACCAGACCTTTAAGCTATAAATTTATCAGGAAGGTGCAAAAAACCTACCTTAATATTCCAGCTGGTACCTAATTCCTTCAACTCTCCTGGAGAGGTGCTTTGCATTTCCAAAAAGAACCACGAGTTAATGTTCTTGCCAGTGTAGTTAATCAGAGCAGCAAAGCCTCTTTTCACCGTGCAGGGCCCAGGTGACTGTCTCCAAGGGATTAGTTGTTGCCACATTTAGTTCAGTAAAGGGTTTATCTCAGCCATGTTCACAAAGACAGACTATGAAGACATTCCCTGGCTGAATTCCTGGGGACTGGCACCTGGAGCAGCTGCAGGGCTTGGAGCTCACCCGGGAAAGGCATGGGATGGAAATTAATAGGAGTAGGGAGTTTTTTATCCCTCTCCAGCACAAGAAGCCAGGGTAAGAGAGAGCTCTTTTTGAGGGATAAAGACACTGTCAGCTGCCAGCCAAGGGATGAGAGGAGGAAGGAGCACGAGGGGTGAAGGAGCCAGGGGCAGGAGAGAGATTTTCAAAGCCCTCCAGGGCAGGCACCAAGTCTCTGTGCTGATGGCCACAGAAGCTGCTGTCAGGGACACGTGGTTGCCAAAACCATGAAACGTATTCCAGAGAGCTTCTGAAAAGTCTACAGGGTGAAACAACTGGACAAGTGCCACCAGCTTTAATCTGGAGCTCAGTGAGGCTCTGCTAAGTCCTCTGAACCAGGAGCAGGGCTAAGGGAGGGACTGGTGTCTGCAGTCACCTTGAAGGTTTCAGAGCAGACCACCAGCGAGGCATCCAAGCTCTTCTCAAACCAGCGAGACCTTCCAGCTATGAAGAGGAATCATGTCCTAAAAATCCAGACTGTGCACCACTGCTCCCTCTGACACTGATCAAACGTTCTGATTCCTAACCTGCTGCCTGCAATGGCTCAGGTTTTCACTAGTGCCAAGGACAAACACTGAAGCTCTGAGACTGCTGCTTCTTAAATTCTTCACCAGAGAAAAGGGAAATTCATATTTTCCCTCTTGCTCATCGAGAAAGCAGGCTGGGCTGGGGCTGGAAAGACTTACAAAGCCCTGGGCACACAAGGGTAAGAAATTCCACTGTGGTGCTGCCTCCACTGCTCCCACAGCTCGCAGGGGGCTCTGCTGGCATCTCACACCAGCTGGTTGAACACTCAGTGCCTGCATCGTGCCAACACTGCTGCCTGAACCCTGGAGAGAGCTCTTCTAACAGCAATGTCAAGTGGGTGAACAAAGAAATATCAGAAAACAGGGCTGGAAGGAGAATGCCTGAAGATATCAGTGAGCAGGACATCACTGGGCACTTAGAAGAATGACAAAGGCAATTTTCACAAATGGAGAGGTGAAATAAAGGAGAAATGAGAGTGAAGATTGAAAACAATTTCCTACTGTTTGGCATGCTCTAAAATTAGTGCTGTAATAGATCTCATCAGCCAGCATTTATTTTCCATTCTGAAGACAAGAATTCAAATAAGCTGCAGCAAGAGAAGCGCTTGCTTAGCTGAACAGCCAACCTCCAGCACAGGCAGCAGCACAAACCAGGCTGTTCAAACCCAGCTGGATCTTGCTTGGGATTTTCAGAAGTGAAAACTCGAGCTGGAGGCCCACTTTCCTCCATCACATTACAACCAGAAGAGAGGTGACAGAGCCTCTGGAGCAGGAGGGGACAGGCTGCCCATGGCAGACCTGCTCTAGGGATTTGCTGCGTTCATACAACTGTAGGAGACAGCTGAGGGAATCCCAAAGTCACACTGCCTGGAAAGGACCTGAAGCAACAGGTTACACACCGTGATTTGGGAAACTCCTGCTGTCAGCTGTCAGGCTCTGGCTTCTGCTGTCCCCAGGGAAGGGGCTGGGGAGGACTCCTTGCAGGGAGTCCCCAACAACTCCAACATTTTGCTGTGACTGCCCAGGGGCACAGGGCCAGTTCTCCCCCAGCTGAGCTCAAACTCTGTCCCCAGAACCTGCACATGGGCTCCACCAGACCCCAGGTGGAAATGCTGGCACGGAAATGCTGGCACACATCCATACCCCACTTGCTGCTGTGCTGATCTGCACGTCCTGGGGACCAGGCCCACAAAGTCTGGCACAAACAAATGCTCCGTGGTTTTGAATTCAAAAAGCAAACAGCAAATCTCTGTTAACAGGCCTCATCTTGCTGCTCCCATAGCTACACTCCCTCCTTCAAGCACACACGTACATGTAAAGGTATTTTACACACAGGAGGGACACACAGCAGTGCCTGGGGAGCTCTGGAAAAGCCCCCAGACTCAGCTGGGAGCAGCAATGGAAGCACTGATGTGACATACCCACTGCTCTTTCAAAGTTTAAGAACAAATCCCTGATGGAAGAGGAGAACTGGCAGCATCACTCAGCTATGAGGTGTCAGAGATATTTCAGGCAGCCATTCCTGAAATATATTCTCATGCAGAAACCCAGAAAAAGTCACCCCCTCACTCCCCCAGCTGCCTCTCTTTGCATTGCTGCTAACATGGATGTGACTCACTAGAGCTGGGTTTATATTAAACTCCTGAAACAGATTGTTTGGCTGTTATGTAAATCCAGTAAATGTTAAAACACCAGAATAAATCAGCCAGGCAGTTACCACTGCCAGCTCTCCAGAGACATCCAAGGGACTGATTTTTTTAAAAGGTAGAGGTGGTAGGAGAGGAGGGGAAAACAATAACAACAACAATAAATAACAACAACAACAACAATAATACTTATATTTAAAAAATCACCACAGCCTTTCAGCACTTTTCAGGGAGAGCTGTGCCAGTGGCTACAATGCCCCCACCATACTGATACCAGTGTCCTGCCCAGCCAAAGACAGGCAAATCCCCCAACTTCTGCTGTGCACAGGTTATGCAGCATCACCTGCACAGGACACAAACTCTGTGCCTGCAGAAGTGCCTCCTTACCACGCCACCTGAAACAGCAGTCTGACCTCAGGGGAGGTCAGATAGCACTGATGCTGGGGTTGGGACTTCAGACATATCATGTTTTAAAATAAAATAAGCCCCAAACGAGGCATGAACATTGTTCTTCCCATCCTGTCACTGGGAAGGAGGTGCTTCTTTAGGAGCTGCCTCTCTCCCATGGTGCAGAGGGCTTTTGCCACTCAGAGGAATCTCCTGCTCACAGTGACATCAGCAAGCCAGCACAGGAACAGATTTTAAAATTTGCAAACACAAGTGTTTTTACCCGAAACCTGACTCCAGGTTTATAAACAGTCTATGGGCCAAAGGATTAGTCAGAAAAATTATCTGGCAAATAATCTGCAAGAATAAGCAAAACCAGAGCATATCACCATCTGCTCACGGGTAACTCCTAAGGCAGAAATGAGGAGCCTTCAAATTAAAGCCTTCACTTTGTATGTAACTGTTGATAACCAGGCCATTGCACTCAAAATGCTCCCAAGGCTACATTGGCAACCAGAAAAGGAAGCAGGTAGAAATTCAGACCCAAATGTTCGTTGTAGTACAAAGCATGTTGGCTGAGCTGCACTTGGATGGACTACACAGCTCAGACCTAGCCCCAGCTCAGCTTCAAAAGCAGCTGGAGCCTGTGGGTCTCTCCAAATGTGAGCCCCTCTGGGATTTCCACACCACTGGGCACATCTGGACAGGTAGAGCTGGGCAGGAGACAGTGACCAGCCCATGCACTGGCAGAGCACAAGTTCCAACTGCCCTGGAGAGGAGAGTGCAGAGCAACATCATCACAGCACTGAAATGAAGACATCTCTGAGCTGTGTTTAATTAAACATAGTCTGGGAAAGTCTCTGCTTTTGTTAAACACTGCCTCAAAAGAAAAGGGCTGAGTAATCTACCAATGGGGAAAAACACACTCTTTAGCTACAAGGTGTTATTATTATTATAGGCTTAATATCAAAATGGCTTGTTCAGCTTATTAGGCTGGAGCAAACACTCCCAGCCTTGGCAAGACTGATATTGCAGCTCTGTATTTCACACTTACATAAGCACTCAGGGTTTGTATGGAGAGGAGCCTCCTGTCTGGAGAGGGAAGGCATCGATTTGCACCAGGTTTCTGTGGCCCAGTAAAACTGGTCAGACAGACAGCAGAGGAGTTGTGTCTGTACTGGGCACCAGCAGGAACAGGAGCCTGTGCTGCAGCAAGGACAGTGAAAGCAGCGGTGGGAATCCACCTCCCTGAATGGGGCCAGCAGCAACTCCACATACCACAGCACAAGCACAGACCATGAGGAAAACACTGCACAGGTCTCCTGAGCACTAAGGACACCGAGCTCACACCCTGATTAACCCAGGAGTCCTGGCTTTCTCCTTCTGCAGGACAGAGGTGATCATCCACATGCAGGGAAAAGGTTTTGGAGCAGAGGGTTGAGCAGGGCTTCAGTTACTGCTTCTGAGCCTGCCCTTGGGGACAGCCCACAGCAGCAGCCAGGGATTGCTCTGTGGCTCTGCAGCACTGTGGGGTTGGTGATGCATCGCTGCCTCCTGCTCACCTGCCAGCAGGTGCAGCCAGCCCAGGGCAAACACCCACGTTGTTGCAAATAAGAATTGTCAGTATCTGAGACTTTGAAGACACCATGACATTTAAGGCTCTTTTTTGAGTATTTGGTATTCACTTCTCAAGTTGAAAAACAAACCCGTTCTCTGTCTTTTATTTGTTAATTAAATGTGTTCATTGTATTCAGATCTCATTTTTTGTGCATAATGTTTTGCCCATCTGTTTGATTAAAAAAGAACCCAACCACCCAGCTTCATTAAGCTAATTGGATGCATTCAGCCTTTGGTTAATATTCTGAAGTACTTTACAATTATTCTCCCCAGTTATTAAATCTCCTCTGAGGATCTTATTTTCCATACTAGACTCTTTATTAGCCAGCTCTCAAGCTGGACTGCATTTGCCCACTCCTTACCCACATGCAAATATCCCACCACCTCCTTCAATGGGATCTAAGACATGAAGATAAATTTGTACCTTGACCTGACATTCTTCAGCTCACCCTGACCTCAAAAATCAGCAACTTCCTCCTTCTGGGCAAGAGGGTTCAACACTGCAAGAGGATGATGAAGTATTAAAGAGAGAACTACAAATTCTGTGTCTTGTGGGAGCTCTTACCTGAACTTTTAAAGGGAAAAACAGTTTCAGAAAGACTCAGGACCACAGTCCAAGGTGGACCATCCTAGAGGATGAAAAGTGACACCAACAGAATTAGTGTAGCAATGGCTTGGCCATGTGGCATCATGTGAATGAGCCAAGTGAGCCTTGCTGGCAGTGCAGTGAAGGGTTCTAAGCTCTCTTAAGGTACAGGTTTCTGTATAATTTGTGGTCAGGCAACCTACCTGCATCCTGGACCTCCAAGGTGTCCCCAAGCTCTGTACTCCACCACAGAGAACATGCAGGACTTGGTCTTCACACACTCCACCTTCACTGTCCATTGCTTCTCCAAATAACCCAAATTTTGGCCAGCAGTGCTCTTCCAGCAGCCCAGCCCTGAATCAGAGCAGTCCCTGCTGACCATCAGAAGTGGTCACAGGACAAGGGTTCTCCAGGACCAAGTATCAAAGTGAGGAAAAGGGAAAGAATGGCACCAGAATGCTGGCAGGAAAGAGACTGAAGGTGAGAGAAGCAGGAGAAGCCACCTTGTCCTGGTATAAGCAGAAGCAATGACTGGAGCCCCTCACTTTTCCCTCAAGCAGTCACTCAGGGAGTGACAGACACTCACTGAATTTGTCCTCAACCAGTCTGAAGCGATTTGTTTCAGTCTCCACAACACTGTGGAGAACTGAGCTCTGGCACATCACGAGCGCTATTTGTGCTACACCTGCCAGGGAGTTCAGGCATCCCAACACCAATCCCACACAGTGTCAGAGAGGATAAACCACACACTTTCCCCCTGCCCCATGACCATAACCCAGGAAGAAGCCAGCACAGGCACTCTGTACAGTGCTACAGGGCCAGGGAAGAAAATTACCTATTTGCTTCTGCAATCCCAACCCTGCCTCTGCTGTTTGTATTTAAAGAAAACAGCCAGTTTTCATTCTCTTGTTCTAAAAGGTGGTTACACTTGCAAGAAATCACTTGGTAGTAATTTAACGGAAGGAGGAAGAAATTTAGAGGTTTGAGGCAGCTGTGATTTGACTTGGGCTGACCTGGCACCTGAGGAGAACCTTAATGACATTTCCTTCCAGCCAGCCTGTTCTCCTTGCTTCACTCTGTAATTAGTTTCCCTTTTTGACATCCAGGCAGAAAGCCTAGACCACACTTGAAAATTTGGCCACATTATTACAACTTTTCAATAGCCTGGCAACAGCATCAATTAATAGAGAGCTCACTGCCCCACTGTGTTTAATGCTTTAAGAAAGGCAAGCTTTGGCTCAAAGAGCTTAGAATCAAGGCAGGCTTTAAAAATAGAGCTTAAATGTTGTACTTTAACTTGGCAGGCAGGTAAACACCACACAGCTGCTTGCTCACAGATCCCTCTCCAGGAATGGGGGTGAAAAAAAATGTAAAATTTATGAGTTGAGATAAAAAAAGCTTAATAGAATATAAAAAGAAGAAAAAATAATTAATTCTAATTCAATTAGAATATACAAAACAAGTGATGCACAATGCAATTGGCCACACCTGCAGACCTGTCAGGCAGCTCTCCTTCCAGCTGGTGAGGTGGGATGATCCCCAGCTTTTGTGGAATCTTACCCATCTAGAGTGGACAGCTCTGCAGCCCTCCAGAGAGGGGAGGGATGTGGGATCAGGCTTCATTCCTGACAAGCTCTGCCTCCTTCCCTGAACACATGGTCTTCCCCTGGGAACACAGTCAAAATGAAAGAGGGAGCACCAAGAGCCGGGTCTGAGGTCCTGGGAAACATAAAACAAGCTGCTCTTCTGCATCTCCTGTCACCAACAACATTTCTCTAGCTTAGCCTTTAAGGGAAATTCCAATTGCCAAGGAGTAACTCAGACTGTTCCCTAAGTGCCACCAAGGAGTAGATGGGCTCTGCTGCACGTGGTCTGAGCTATGCCTAAATCAAGAAATAAGCAGGGCTGGAAAATTAATGTTGTTAGTCAAACTTGAGAGCAGTGCTGGCTCTCAGCCAGGGGTTACTCCAGATGTTCTCCATGTCCTGCATCCTGGGCTTTGGCTGCTTACTCCTCACACACATCCCCAGCAGGGACAATGACCTTGTCCATCTGTGAAAGGGTCACAGGTCCCAACAGGGAAAACACAAGGCTGCAGATTTTGAAGATTTCCAAAGGGACAATCCCAGTGCCCTGAATTTTTTTTTTAATTTTTTTTTTCCTCCCCAGGCCAAATCTCTTTCAAGCCACAGACCCCAGTCACATCCCTGATGGCCCCATCTCCCACCTGATGAACAGTGTGATCCAGGTGATCTGTGCCAAAGCTGGTAACAGCAGCAGCTCCACAGCATTATATGGACTATGGATTTCCATCCTCCAGTGAAGCCACTAACACCCACAAACCCAAAAATCCTTTCAGTGGTTTCTTCTTGGGATCAGCCAATGTTCCAGACATCCCAGAGACAGGAGAAGGATGCACTTGCCTATGAGAGACCTGCAGCAGCACACAAATGCACAACATTCATCTACCCTGAAATTTGCTCCTCTCACTCTCAAGCTTCTTTGTTTTCCTTAAGATTATGTCTGCAGCTAAATGAACACATTACAGCAGAAATTTTACTCTTAATTTGTCCCTTGGGTGTTTTGCTGACCCTACCAAGAACTATATTTAAATGTGCAATTTCCTGGCTAGACTCATTTGCAGTCCCTCCCCCCTGCCCAGTTGCCTGTGCAAGGCTGGCCCAGAATCCAATTAGCTACTACCACCCTTTAAATCAAAGGAATTACACTCAAACAAGAAAAAATAAAATTAAATTTTTTAATTACATCATTATTACATGTCTAAATACTTAAAATCCCCATTCTCTCTGGGAGGTGGTCTCAAAAGGCTAGAAAATAACAAGTTTCCAAAGCAGACAAAATTGTAGCCAGAACAAATTATTGGACAGATAATCTGACCAGCCCAATCACCAGAGCCTGTTTGGTTTGACACACTGGAGAGCTGGGTGTAGGACCTGCCTGGCACCATGGGAGGAGCAGCTGCTTCCCAGTGCCTGTGAGAGGTATGGGGAACCCAAAGGCTTCCAGCTCCTCACATGAAGGAGCAGCTGCATTCCATCTGGTATTAATGTCAGGAATCTGCTTTCATCAGCATCAGCAGCACCCTCCCCAGTGCCTAGGAGGTGTTCCCATTGCAGCTTTCAAAGTAAAGGAACTGGTTTGCTTTGGAGAGTTTGCTGGTTGACACTTAGTCCTTGAGTAGCTTCAGCTGGTCCCAGTGACATCCAGCAGTGTTCCCAGCTGTGCACAGGAGCAAGGAAAGGAGGATGTGGATTCCCACAGCTGTAGAGCCAAGGGGCACAACTGAGGGGTGTTTTGTTCCTTTTCCTTTAGGAGCCTGTCCCTTCCTTTAAGGCTCCAGGTTTTGCAGGCCAGGTTCCCAACTGTGTGATGCTGTGGCTGTTCAGACTGAGCAGTGACCTCTGAGGACCATCAGAGTACCTTCTGGACAGGCTTTCCCACCCACCTCCAGCTCAGCAGCCTGTCTCCAGCTCCTGGCTTCCTGCCTGCCTCCAGGAGCTGCTCAGCAGATCCCCACAAGTCCTTTGGCTCGGGTGAATCTCCACAGGACTGTCCAGCCAGGGGATGGGGCTGTGCAGGGCAGGAAGAGCCAGGCACAGGTTGGAAGACATCAGGAGAGTTGATGTTATTGGGCTCAAACTTTCCAACTATCGGCACTGCTCAGCTTGGGAGGTGCCAGGGCTGCAGAGAGGTTCAGAGGAGGTCAAGGACTTCAGAATAGCCAAGCTGCTGCTGGAAATGGTGTTCCTCAATGCCAGCAAATAAGGAGTGGCTGGGATGACTTTGCTTCAAGGTGTTAAGTGTCAGGTCCGAACAAGCTTTAGCTGAGTCCACCCCAGACAGTGCAGCCACCTGTACCTGCTCCAGGAAAGTACAGGGGCTTCAGTCAGCCCCTCAGGAGCCACACCTGCCACCAATCCAGGTGAAATTCCTGCTGAAATCCTACATACAAACTAAATGACTCCTATGCTGGATAGCTCAGTCTCCTGGGAAATGGAGCAGGAAGGGATTCAGTGTGAGGCACAGGCTTATAGCCAAGAAAGCAGAACAACAACTGCAGAGACACTGAGTGATCCACAGGATGCAGCAGTGGAAGGGACAGCTCCAGAGAGGCTGGAGTCAGTACACGTGCACAGTGGGACAGGGATTTGCTACAGGAAGGAGCACTGCCAAGATAAATGTATTAAAACCCTATGATGATCTTTCTTCATTGACTGCCCAACCCCATGCCCTTCCTTTTGAGGGGAACAGACAGACAGACGCTTTTGCAGAAAGCCATCAGCTAGGAAAAACCGAATTCCTCAGGAGATGAGCAGCTCTGAGCCATCTTCCCCTTCTTTTGCAGGCAGCTACACTGACAACTTGCAAAAGTACTCTGCAGAGCTCTCTAACCAGTTTGATGGTGAAATGTCAGCACATTTCTAGGTTAATAAAAGCTGGGGCATGGGAGGAGAGAGGAAAGGAAGAAGATTGATTGTCTTAGACAAAGAGATTGGAATGGATTTCACAGCAGAAGGAGGTTTTGGGGCAAGGAAAAATTTATTCATACCTAAAGTGCATGGAATATTAAAGACTCTGGGTTTCATTTCCTCCACAAGGTCTTAGTGGAAAGAGACTCTCAGCACTTTGCAGTAACCACAAAACATCCTCAATGAATCCAGGTGGTTTTATCCAGCTCACAGCAAAACCTCAAAAATACCTTGGCATTGCAGGCACGGCATCAGCAGGAGAATGGTGCACCCACTGTGTGGAGCAAGTGAGGGAGAGCAGGGAGAGCCAGGGACCTTCCTGGGGATGAGGGGAGGGGGCTTCTCCTGGGATCCTGGGCGGTCACTGAACCAAAGGCAGCCTTTTGCTGCTTTTGGAGTCAAGCAGAAGACACTCTTTAGATAACAGAACGCTCTGTGCACCCCCAGAGCATCTGCCATTTTTTGACTCAGATCTGGAGGCTTATTTTCCATTACTGTGGCACTTCAGACACTGTTATCACCTGGGCCTGATGCTGCACAGTGAAATTGCTGGTCCCTGCTGTGAAGTTTATGCTCTTAACACAATAAACAATGAGGCAAGCAGGCAGATGTTTGGATGAGCACAAGGAAAGCTGTACTGGTTTTTCTCTTTCATTCCTTTGGTGGCTGAGAGGATGTGCCACAGAAGAATCAGTTCCCACAGGTGGGACAATCTCATATTGTCCTCTTGCACCTGTGATAATCACCCTGCATGGAAGACAGATTCAGTGGCATTCAGGTGTAGCACAGACACTTTTCAGCTCCTTGGAAACAGCAAACTCTGAAAATTAACAAAAAATACCAGTTCCATTCTGCATTCAGGCTTAAATCAATCTACCTGGCATTAAGGAATGGACTCCCAGCAATTGCTATGAATAAAGCATGCCTTTTCACCGTTCTTCAAGGCAAATTACAAGCACTGCTCACATCAAACTGCATGAGAAAGGACAAAGCAGAAGCCTGATCAGAGTGTGGAAGCACCCTGGAAGAGATGCCTGATCTCTCTAACCTGGAAGTGCACATTAACAACACAACTGAGAACACTGAAATTCATGTCCACTACTACCACAGGACAAGCTGAGGCAGAGGACTTTGTTCTCACTGTTATAACAAATCACACCCTGCTGATGCAGTAAGCCCATATCCCAGCCCTGAGGGGACACGATTCTTTTCCCCCTGCACTCAGCAAGGATTGTTCTAACAACTGCATTTGGACATCTTTCACTTTTCCAGCCCCATCTTTCAGCCTGGGGATGAGGTGCTGACACAGAAGGGCTAAAAGATTCATCTCAGGTCTGTTTTACACTCTGCCTGCTAGCCTCAGATATCATTAACCTTTGTCAGTCAAGCTGCCTGACAGCTACAGAAAGGTCAATCCAGATTTCAGCATCAAAGCACCCCATCAGTGAGAGGTCAGCACACAAATTTCCTGTCCTCATACTGCCACTTGAAGCAGGCACACCATTAGCAAGCAGACCCAAACCCTTGGTTCCAGCACAAATAACATCCCAGAAAAACACTACTCAGACAGCATTTCCAAAACCAGGTGTTAGGAAGTGTCAGAATTAAGACTTGACTCATTTAAATGGTTGGCTTTCCACATGTGTCCTGTAATAATTTGTCACAGGAACACTGCACCAAGTCCTACTGTCTTTCAAGTACCTTGATTTCTTTGGCATAGGGTTACCACTTTCTATACATCACCAGTATCCAAACCCAGTTCTCTCTCCTTCCCTCCCACTTTTTCCACACTGACCTGTAAGCACTGACAAAAGACAGGGGAGGAAGCTCTGAAGAAACAGAATACACTTCCCCAAGGCAGCACTTGACTCTTTGAGAGGCAAATTCCTCCTTTTTCTTTCTGATGCTACCATCAATCACTTCTCACACACTGCAGGAAGCCTCCTTCCCCAGTGGAGCTGTGGTTCATCCTCAGATCACAGCCTTGCCAGGCTCCTAATGAGGATGCAGCTCACACATCTTTCAGCTTCTTGTCCACAAGCAGTCAAGACTCCATGGGCTGGGCTGGAATGAGGGAGAGGGAGGGTCTGGTAGCAGATACCCAGCATGAGGCAACATCTACAGACCCTCTTCTAGGCAGGGGTCCCTTTGAGCATCCCAAATTGTCTCCGAGAGACCACATTAGAGCAGCAGAGCAGACAAAGGCCACCAGCTGCATCCAGCACATGAGGAGGTCCAGGGGCTGGAGAAAAGCTCTGGCAATGCCTGTGTGTTGCCAGTACCATGGTGAGTAAGCACAAAGGCAGGAGGTGGTTGAGAGTAACTTTGACAGAGCTTGACACAACAGCAGGACAGCGTGGGAGCTGTGATAATTACAGCCAGCCTCAGGTAGGTACACACATGCACACGCTACTTGTGAAGCTGTGCTGGCTTGTTTTTTTGCTACTGCTGCCCAATTCCTTCAGCTTTATCTACTGTAGATGTGACAGCCTCCAACTGTGAGCTTCAGAGGGCTGTGCCCATGTTATTTGTGTACAAATCTAACATCAGCAGCTCTTTTGGGGGTTTAGGACTCATTTCTGTTCTATAGAATGGAAATATGAACTACTGCTGGGAGTGGGAGAGGGAAAGAAGAGACAGGCACCCATGATAAAGTCTCATAACAGCAAAACAGTCTTTGAGTTACTAAATGCACTACAAAAGCAAAGCAAAACCAAGACAAACTGGAGTGGGTGGTCGAAGCTCTGCTGCACTCACATGACTGCAAAACAAAATTGGGACCAACCTTGGCAGCAGAGGCACAGCTGAGGAACACCAGGAGGAGAAGAGCAGCACCTGACTGGGAGCTCTGCTCCAGCACAGCACACTGAACTGTCACACACAGCAACACAGTCCAGCTCACCAGCATAGGATGATCTCACATCCCTTGGTACCACTGATTCACCTTAGTCACAAATACAACACTAAAACATCCTCAGAAAGTGTTATTTAGCCTGGGTTTCCCCAGCACTTAATGCTGTGTCCTCACAAGGTCATAAAATCACAGTGTCACTTGGCTGAGAAAAACAATCAGCACACCCCAAAAATATTTGTGGGATATTTCACAGGGGCTGAAGGCATCAGGGATTTGCTCTCTTCCTGGCACAGAGCTCTGTGCTTAATACAGGCCCCTCTGCCTCATCTCTGCTCTGCAGCAATGACTCCCACCAACACCCCAGCTCCAAAAAGAATGGGCCATGGTCCTCACTTATACTGCTGTGAGTGAGTGGAAACCACTGGAATTGCAGAAGGCAGCAAAAAAAAGTGAGGCCATGAATTTGGCTCCGCTGCCCTCAGGGAAGCAGTTGCCACTCAGCACCAGTACCAGCAGAAAGGAAGGCTGGACTTCCATGGCTTTTCTGCTTGTCCAAGGCACACACATAGCTGCTGTGCAGAGACTACAGCACAGGAAAATGAAAAAGGAGAAGCATGTCTGCATCTCAGAAAGACACATATTCAAGTGCTGCTCCAGCACATCACAGCCTTGCTGTTTACACTCACACCAGAATTATTAGAGCAGTCACTGTTAACTAGCTAACAACTTCACCATCAACTCTCTGAACAATACTGAAGAATTCATCACAACATTTCACAGCCACCACTCTGCAGAAACACTGAAATTATCCCAGACACAAGCAGCCTAAATTAATCCCACACGAATTCTAGCAAAAAGAACTACAACTATTTCAGCAGTACTCACCCAAAAATACTGCCTTCCCAGGGCAGCAGCCCAAGAGAAACAAGTCCTCAACAAACCACACCTTATGCACAAAGCATGACTCAGCTCATGCACTGGGTGCCATCAAGAAATAAAATCCAGGGCTTCATACTCGGCCAGGTTCACTCCCTAAAGCAGCAGTTTTGTGGGATATGAAGCTCCCAGCTGCCATGGGACAGCCCTCCCTTTCAGCTGCCAGCCTCAGTGCACCGAGAAGCTGCGTCCTCAAAAGGGTTTGGGCTTTCAGAACTTCCCCATCCAGAGACACCAGCATCTGAAAACAACAAACAAAATTTCTCCAGTGTCAGGTACTTGACAGATAAGATAGTTATGAACATGTAAAATGTATAATAAAACTGAAGAGTGCAATAAAACACAAAAATCTTTCTAAAAACTTAAACAAGTAGAAAAAGTGACCAACAAATCCAGACTGCAAATTCCTAAGCAAGTTAGAAGTGCAGGTTCTGCAGTCCTTGACTGCACCTTAGCATCAATGACACAGTCTATAAAATTTTTTTCTGTGATTAAGGACTCAATCCATAAAGTCACCACCTGTGGCCAAATACACAAGCCTGAGAAACATCCCTGTTTCTGAAGGGCCAGAACACATGTACTCACACCCCACCCACCAGCACAAATCAACAGCCACCCTCCCACACATGGACAAAAATCACTGTAGCTCCTTCCCACCAAACCATCTTTCAGATGAGTATCCTTCTCCAATTTATCAGTTATTAGGATATGTTCTCTTTAGAAGGTTTCAGACACTTTTCTCCAACCATGCTAAACTTGACCACTGTCTTAATTAAAACGACATGCTTGACCATATGGCATTTTTTGCTGTCATTCATTTACCGGCTGTACCTGATACTTTATCCATCACAAATATCCCTAACCAATCTTCAGACTTGCCTTGATGACTGTATTTTGTCAACAACTGCTTTGCACACTTCAATCATTCTCACAGCCAGAAATGCACATTCCTTTTTGAACCACATATTTTTGGTGACTGGGTCACCTTCCTCCATGCTGGATGTTTGCTTCTTAAAGCAAGTGATATCCTGCACCACCCTCCCCCAAAAAAAAGGAAAAAGAAATACTGAAAATTAGAGGAGCAACCATGAAGACAAAGACATGACAGGAAGAATTCTCACAAGGTTTACTGAACACCTGGTTGTCCTCAGAGGGGTCTGCTTTGCTGCAGTTTAAGACACAAGCCAATAACATTTAATCTCATACCAACTCTGTACTTGGCTTTTATGCTGACAGCTCAGGCCTTGCTTTCATCCCAAAGATGAAGGGGTAACTTGCTTCCTTGCTCTTTCTCAGCAAAGGGATGGCTCAGCTTCCTGAGCCTCCCTCTCCACCTGCCAAGCTGCAGCAGTGCCAGGGCTGAGTAGCAGAAAGCACCTGCCAGAGGCTGTGCAGGAGAAGTCTCCTCTCACCCCAAGTTAGAGGCAAAAATCACCCAAAAATCCTGCTCCATTCTCCTCCCCACTCAGGAGAGCTCCTACTACAGCCTGATGCTGCCCAAACCTGGGCTCTGCTGCTGACTTCATATAAACCATTTCCCTCCCACCTTTCACCTACTTGTGTTGCTTAACTCAGCATCCCCACAGGTCCCAAGGGAGCCTTGGAACCAAGGAAGATCTCCCCCTGCACCCAGCATTTGTCAGGGCTTTGAGCAGCTGAACATCAGCAGTGCACCTGCACTTTAGGACACTAAAGGCTATCCTCTCCCCAGGCATCTTCCCAAGGCATGCTTATTGCACATATTGATTTCAGATCCTACCAAACTGCTTTCCACAGCTCCAGCACTGACAAAATCCTCACACTGAGCTCTTCACCAACACACATCCCTTCTCCATTAGCTTGGTGTGCCTGGTGCCTCTCTGCCCCTTGGCCAGGCAGACACGTCCTCTGGAGACCAAAGCCAACCTGCCAGAAGCCATCCAGCAATCTCAGCCTTTTCCTGAAGCCTCTTACAAAAGAAGTTTCTCCTTCCCCTGTCCCTAGGTAGCAATGACCCTATAAAGGCTCTTCTAAGGTCAGCATTGACATTGAAGAGAAGACTGGCTTTCAGACAGAACTGTTCTTCCCACAGTTCATCAGAAAGTGGCACAAATACCGGGTTAATACATCCTTCAGTAATTTCAGGGAACAAATATCAGCAAAAAGAGATGCTGTACTCTGTAAGCAGAGCTTGGCTGAAGCACAATGACACAGCACAGTGCCACCTCTTCACACCCAGCCAAGGTCTAAACCACAGAAGTTTTTTGTCACGACCACTGCCTAAGTAGTGCTTCTTGCTCCAGCAAAAAGAACACTGCGACACCATCCTTCCAGACATCCCCTCTGCTGCAGGCTGAGGGCATTCCTACTGCAGTCACCCCACAAGAGCCTAACAGGGGGAGGGAAATCCCACAACCTCTTCCCAGCAAAAGAAAAGCTGTGCCTTGAAATTCTAGCTAGCACAAGGACAATTAATTGTATCAGACAAAGACATTCAGGGCTTAATGAACACATTAATTAGAGAGCACAGAGCAGCAGCACAGGCTTTGAAAGCCATGGCAGAAGTACAGCACCGTCTGGCTGTGCAGAGTGATGGGGAAACTCACTGCTCTCTGAGGCAATGCCAGGACAGGTGAGGTTCCCTACAGCTGCATTCCAGAAGCACCTGGATGGGCAGCTCTGCCCACATTCCCCGAGCTAGGAGCTGTCCTGGGAGCACTCACACATACCCTGCTCCAACCCACAAGAATCATCCCAAACTCAAGGAGAAATAGCTGGAGACAGCTTCAGCCAGAAGGCACTTCACGCCAGCGAACACAGCTTCTCTCAGAAAGAAATCTGATGGGACCTGGTGGCCTGGCACTTACTGTGACTTAAAGCCCAGCCTTCAGACCATATCAAACCATGACATGACTCAACTCCTCGCTGGAATGATAAGAGCCTGGTGCTTATGCTCCTGGTTGCTAAGATCTGACCTTCTTCAGGCAAAAGCCAGGGGAGCAAGACCAGGAAAGCAAATTTATTGCTCTGCCTGGAGTTTAATTCCATTCACACCAGGCACCCCAGCCCAAGCACAGGGCTTGCACAGCAAACCATGCTCAGGACATGTTGGAGCACAACCCCAGTGTACTGGCTTTGGTTTTTCTCTTCAAGCAACTGAGATAGCAGCTCTCTGCTTGCCTTATCCAGTTCTGAAAGCAACACTTCAAAGCCATCCCATGTCAAACTCCAGAACAAACTGAAGCTGCCAGAGATGCCTCACAGGGAGGAAGTTAACACATGATGGGAAGCTTAATGTGGAATTGCAGACTACTTCAAACAGAAAAGCAACAGTTTCCTATTAAACAAAACCTTTTCCATTAAATTACAACTACAACAGAATGGCAATTTTACCTTCATCAGAGCAGCTGAAGAAAGCGGTATCTTTGCAGGATCAGCAGTTTTCCTTGTTCACAGCACACAGGCCTTTGGGAGCTGCAGGTTATTGTCCCTCAGAGCCAAGGTAAGCACAGAGGAAGATAAACCCCTCTCACGCCAGCCTGGCTGCCAGGTGTGTGCTCCGAGACACGGCCAGGGCAGGACAGCTCAGGCCAAGGCACCGACCCACGAGAAAACCCAAACTTTCAGGAGCTCAGGCTAATCCCAAGGGCAACAAGGAGGATTAGGAAGCCGTGACAAACCTGCACGGAGCTCACCGCACTTCTTACCTTCTTCTCTGCCGCCTCCAGAAAAGAGGGATGGCTGGCACGATGGTCAAGCTCCTCAAAATCCCAGCTTTCAGAAGGAATTTTTTTTTTCCCCATTTATTTTTGAGCTCGGTAAAATCATCACCTCTGGAGACGCATCTGCCGGGCTCATCCCGGCTCCCGCAGCTCGGGGGATGCGGCGGCCGCCCTTGTCCACCCAGATCCCACCCGCGTCCCCTCCACCGCGGCGGGCACTGTCCCCACAGGCTGTCCCCCCCGCCACATACACACTTCGCGCCACTTGTCGCTGGTTGCCGAGGGCCCCCCAGCCCCGCGGGCGCAGTGTGAGGGGTCGGCTGGCGGGGGTGGCCCCGTCCCCGGGCACCGCTCACCT